>NW_026969311.1:0-45432 GCF_028390025.1 Pseudophryne corroboree
ATAAATTTAGGGCCCAATCTGGCTGAGGTTTGTCGAAGTTTAATGTTGCGAGTCGACAACCATACCCTATCTCCAACTTTAAAAGTGCACGGCCGCCGGAGCCTGTCAGAAATTTTTTTCTCCCGAAATGCCGCTTTTCTGAGAGCAAGGTGCACTTTTCTCCAAATGAGTCTGAGATGAGCGGTCAAGGTCAGTGAGGAGACAGAGGAATGTTGAAAAAAGGAATTAGCTCTGGGGTGAAAACCGAAAACTGTAAAAAATGGAGACACATTGGTGGAGGAATGACAGGCATTGTTGTAAGCAAACTCCGCCAACGGAAGAAACTCGGACCAGTCATTTTGGAGTTTGGCCGAGTACAAACGCAAATATTGTTTTAAGGATTGATTAACTCGCTCAGTCTGCCCGTTGGATTGGGGATGGTAGCCAGACGTTAAAGACAATTTCATCTTTAAAGAGGCACAAAAAGACTTCCAAAATTGTGCAATGAATTGTGGACCCCGATCAGAAACAATATCAGTGGGTAACCCATGGAGTCTGAAAACATGGCGGAGGAACAAAACTGCCAATCCCTGGGCAGATGGCAATCGGGGAAGAGCAATGAAATGGGCCATCTTGCTAAAACGGTCAACTACCACCCATATGACTCGGCATCCGGCTGACAGAGGGAGGTCCACCACAAAATCCATGGAAATATGAGACCATGGCCTGAGAGGAACATTCAAGGGCATAAGTTGACCGATAGGCAAGGAACGGGGAACTTTATGCTGTGCACAGACCTGACACGTAAAAACAAACTCCTTAATGTCTTTGGAAAGACCAGGCCACCATACTGAGCGGGAGACTAATTCCAAAGTCTTAGCGATCCCCGGATGCCCGGCAACTTTGCTATCATGAAACTCCGTCAAAACAGTTGCTCTCAAAAACTCAGGGACATAAAGACGACCAGCAGGAGTATTTCCAGGAGCTTGATGTTGAAGCTGCTTTAACTGGGTAAATAAATCTTGTGTGAGGCCTGCCCGAATGACTGAAGACGGAAGTATGGGAGTAACAGGACTGTTATCATGAACTGGAAGAAAACTACGTGACAGGGCATCCGCCTTGGTATTCTTGGAACCTGGCCTGAAGGTGATAATAAACTTGAAACGAGTAAAAAATAAAGCCCAACGAGCTTGCCGGGCATTCAGCCGTTTAGCTGATTCAATGTACTGAAGATTTTTGTGATCAGTCAAAACTGAAATGGTATGTGTTGCTCCCTCAAGCCAATGCCTCCACTCCTCGAAAGCCCATTTAATAGCCAGTAATTCCCGGTTACCAACATCGTAGTTGGATTCAGCAGATGAGAATTTCCTGGACATAAAGGCACAAGGATGTAATTCTAGAGAATCCGGATCCTTCTGAGATAGGATAGCCCCTACTCCAACCTCCGAGGCATCAACCTCAACAATGAAAGGCAATTCTGGGTTGGGATGTCTGAGGACTGGGGCTGAGACAAAGGCTTGTTTCAAGGCCTGAAAAGATAACTCAGCTTCACGTGACCAGTTGGTTGGATCCGCTCCCTTCTTAGTCAGTGCCACAATGGGAGCAACTAGGTCGGAGAAAGAGTGAATAAATCTTCTATAATAATTCGCAAACCCTAAAAAGCGCTGAATTGCTTTTAAGTTGGTGGGTTGCGCCCAACTAAGGATGGCTTGGAGCTTCTTCGGTTCCATACAGAATCCCCGAGGGGAAATAATGTACCCTAAAAAGGATACCTCTGTGACATGAAATTCACACTTCTCCAGCTTGGCATATAGGTGATTTTCACGTAATTTTTTTAGAACCTGACGCACCTGGGTAACGTGTTGTTCAATAGAGTCAGAATATATCAAGATATCGTCTAAATAGACTACTACGAATCTTCCAAGAAAATCACGGAGCACATCGTTAATGAGATCCTGGAAAACTGCCGGAGCGTTAGACAGGCCGAATGGCATAACCAGATACTCATAGTGACCCGACTGAGTACTGAATGCCGTTTTCCACTCATCCCCTGACTTGATTCGGATGAGGTTATATGCTCCTCTCAGGTCAATCTTAGAAAAAATCACAGCCGAACGTAGCTGATCAAAGAGGACAGAAATCAGCGGCAAAGGGTAAGTATTTTTTACTGAGATTTTATTCAAGGCTCTAAAGTCAATGCAAGGTCTGAGTGATCCATCCTTCTTCTCCACAAAGAAGAAGCCTGCACTTAAAGGGGATTTAGATGGCCTGATAAATCCTTTCCCTAGGCTTTCTTTAACATATTCATTCATGGCCACAGTTTCTGGTCCGGACAATGCATATAACCTTCCCTTAGGCAAAGTGGCACCAGGAATTAGCTCAATAGCACAATCATAAGGCCGATGGGGAGGCAGAACGTCCGCATTGCCCTTGGAAAATACATCAACAAAATCCTGGTATTCCACAGGAATGGGTGCGGGAATGACAGCAGCTATTCTGATGGGAAGCGTAATACATTCCTTATTACAGATGGTACCCCATTGTGAGATCTCCCCCGACTGCCAATCAATGATGGGATTATGAAAGGCCAGCCAAGGGTGACCCAGAACCACTGGAACTGCTGGGCAATGAGTAAGGAAAAATTCAATTTTTTCGGAATGAAGAGCTCCTACCGAAAGTAGTACAGGAGGTGTACAGAGAGAAATAACCCCATTGGACAAGGGACTCCCATCTAAACCATGCATGGTGATACACCTACCCAAGGCTAACTGAGGAATACCTAAGGCCTTGGCCCACGTTAAGTCCATAAAGTTCCCCGCAGCTCCACTGTCAACAAAAGCCGACACCGAGGAACAGAGGCTGCCAAAGGAAACTTTAGCTGGGACTAACAGTGAATTATTTGAGGAGATAAGCTGCAGACCAAAGTGAACCCCCTCACAATTCACTTGGTCGAGGCGTTTCCCGACTTGTTCGGACAATTACGGGCAAAATGTCCCTTACTCCCACAGTACAAACAAAGACCAGAATTTTGCCTTCTGGTTCTTTCTTCAGGAGACAGCTTGGAGAGACCTATCTGCATGGGCTCCTCTATGTCCACAGGAATGGAAAAAGCACCAGGAGTAGACCCGACAGATGCTCCTTTTTCAGCCCTCCGCTCTCTGAGACGACGATCAATCTTAATAGAAAGCTCCATGAGTTTATCAAGAGTCTCAGGAGCGGGATACTGAAGGAGACTGTCTTTTATAGACTCAGATAAGCCGAGGCGAAACTGACTGCACAGGGCTGGGTCATTCCATCCACAGTCGTTCGACCAACGGCGAAACTCCGTACAATAAATCTCTGCGGGATTCTTACCCTGTCTGAGAGCACGCAAATGACTCTCGGCGGATGCCTCTCTATCAGGGTCATCATACAATAGCCCTAAAGACCCCAGAAAGGCGTCTACAGACAACAATGCCGGATCGTCTGTTCTTAAACCAAAAGCCCAGGTCTGGGGATCCCCCTGAAGTAAAGAAATAATAATTCCGACCCGCTGAGATTCCATACCTGAGGAGACTGGTCTTAAACGAAAATAAAGTTTACAAGACTCTTTAAAATTAAAAAACTGCTTTCTATCCCCAGAAAAACGGTCAGGCAAATGCATTTTCGGTTCAGGAACGACCCTCGGGGAAGTCCGTAACAGATCTTCCTGTGACCTCACCCGAAGGGATAGATCCTGAACCATCTGAGTAAGTTCTTGAATCTGACTAACTAGAAGCTGGCCAGGATTTGGCCCTACACCAGTGGGATTCATGAGGCCGACAAATCTTCCAAACTGAAATAAGGGAAAAAATCAAATCCTGTTTAATTTTAAATTTTAGTCTGGCCGGTAATAATGTTATGATACCAGTACGTCTGACCAGAGGAGATCTTATGACGGAGGTCAGAGTACTGGAATGGAATGCTGGTTACGGGAGCAGGAAAGCCTAGTAACCCCTGGCGCCCTAACTCCGTTGTCTCGCCCGTGTTATCAGAAATCCCCTGCGAGACTATGGTTGCTTGAGCCCATGGCAGCCGCGTTTGAAGGGCGGATTATGTCTGCCCAACTCCGATGCCCCCTAAGGTCTTAATGGGAGACAAAGGGAAATCCGAGACAGGGTGATAACAAGGGGCCCTCTGACTAAGCAACCAGGCCAGGGGCTACAAGCTAACTAACTTAAACCAGAAGTATGTGCGGACAAACCGCCAGGGAAAAGGACAACCAAAAATCCACGAATCCGTTACTCCTATCCAGCACCGCTGGATATCAGAGTGGATTTGTGGGAGCGGAATCCTCCGCAAAAGCTCCGAAACACAATAAACCAAATAATAAATAGTAAGCGGTCAAGCAGCAACACACGGCTACGCCGCGACTCACGAACACCACAGGATGTTAAAGGTGCTCGGTCAGGACTCCAGGAAAAGATGACAACTTCCGAGTATTGGACCACTGAGGACAGGAACGACCGGATAGACAGGACTGGAAAACTCTCTGCAACAGACACAGCAAACAGGAAGCTATTACCGGCGTCTGTGAGAAGTCCTGAGAGTGCTTTTAATTGGGAGCTCTCCAATCAGGAGCCAGACAGGGTAATTAACAATCATGCCGTGCAGCTGCATGCTGCACGGCCAGGATACCAATGAGGTGATTAATCTAGACCCAGCAACGGGGAACGCGGTCCGACAGTGGCGTCCCCGTTGCTAGGGTCTGAGCGGCTCCGTGCGCCCGGCGTCTAGCGTTGCTAGGGAGCCGGCGGCTGTCCGCATGCGGCGTCCCTAGTTGCTAGGCGCCGGGCCGCACTGACGGGCGGACCCTCGGCGCCTAACAGCGACCTGTCAACATCTCCTCCTTCACATTCTCCCGCAACTGGGGGTGCGAGGAAAAGGCTCAGAATTCCGAGCCCACCCGCTGGCGGTGATGCAGGGCAGTCTGGAGTGACTGCTGATGCTGACATCTGGTCCGGACTGAAGGACCTGACAACGATTACGGACATGTCGTCTACTGTCACTGCATATGATTCTCTCACCATTGAAAGAATGGTGGAGGATTATATGAGTGACCGCATCCAAGTAGGCACGTCACACAGTCCGTACTTATACTGGCAGGAAAAAGAGGCAATTTGGAGGCCCTTGCACAAACTGGCTTTATTCTACCTAAGTTGCCCTCCCACAAGTGTGTACTCCGAAAGAGTGTTTAGTGCCGCCGCTCACCTTGTCAGCAATCGGCGTACGAGGTTACATCCAGAAAATGTGGAGAAGATGATGTTCATTAAAATGAATTATAATCAATTCCTCTGTGGAGACATTGACCAGCAGCAATTGCCTCCACAAAGTACACAGAGAGCTGAGATGGTGGATTCCAGTGGGGACGAATTGATAATCTGTGAGGAGGGGGATGTACACGGTGATATATCGGAGGATGATGATGAGGTGGACATCTTGCCTCTGTAGAGCCAGTTTGTGCAAGGAGAGATTAATTGCTTCTTTTTTGGTGGGGGTCCAAACCAACCCGTCATTTCAGTCACAGTCGTGTGGCAGACCCTGTCACTGAAATGATGGGTTGGTTAAAGTGTGCATGTCCTGTTTTGTTTATACAACATAAGGGTGGGTGGGAGGGCCCAAGGACAATTCCATCTTGCACCTCTTTTTTCTTTTCTTTTTCTTTGCATCATGTGCTGATTGGGGAGGGTTTTTTGGAAGGGACATCCTGCGTGACACTGCAGTGCCACTCCTAGATGGGCCCGGTGTTTGTGTCGGCCACTAGGGTCGCTAATCTTACTCACACAGCTACCTCATTGCGCCTCTTTTTTTCTTTGCGTCATGTGCTGTTTGGGGAGGGTTTTTTGGAAGGGACATCCTGCGTGACACTGCAGTGCCACTCCTAGATGGGCCCGGTGTTTGTGTCGGCCACTAGGGTCGCTTATCTTACTCACACAGCTACCTCATTGCGCCTCTTTTTTTCTTTGCGTCATGTGCTGTTTGGGGAGGGTTTTTTGGAAGGGCCATCCTGCGTGACACTGCAGTGCCACTCCTAGATGGGCCCGGTGTTTGTGTCGGCCACTAGGGTCGCTTATCTTACTCACACAGCTACCTCATTGCGCCTCTTTTTTTCTTTGCGTCATGTGCTGTTTGGGGAGGGTTTTTTGGAAGGGCCATCCTGCGTGACACTGCAGTGCCACTCCTAGATGGGCACGGTGTTTGTGTCGGCCACTAGGGTCGCTTAGCTTAGTCATCCAGCGACCTAGGTGCAAATTTTAGGACTAAAAATAATATTGTGAGGTGTGAGGTATTCAGAATAGACTGAAAATGAGTGGAAATTATGGTTTTTGAGGTTAATAATACTTTGGGATCAAAATGACCCCCAAATTCTATGATTTAAGCTGTTTTTTTAGTGTTTTTTAAAAAAAACACCCGAATCCAAAACACACCCGAATCCGACAAAAAAAATTCGGTGAGGTTTTGCCAAAACGCGGTCGAACCCAAAACACGGCCGCGGAACCGAACCCAAAACCAAAACACAAAACCCGAAAAAATTTCCGGCGCTCATCTCTACTAATGATTAACTATTTTGAGTGGACTGCAATATTGGATCTATAATCACATGCTGGTTACTAAGCTGAATAGTGAAAGTGCACTTATGGATCAATAAAATTATATGTGGATACTAAAAAGGAATCATATTGGATCCGTACCACAGCGCCGACTTGGGGGTATATTTACTAATATTCGTGTTTTTGCCGTTTTTAAGGGTGTATGATCTCGAATGGTATCGGGTGCATTGTACTGCAACTTTAATGCTACAGCAGGGGGATCCCACACTGAGTGTCTCCCATGCTATGGCATTACCCCTTCCCCCCGGGCTGGTTCGGCCTAGTGCTGGTTTTGCTTAAGTAAGGGGAATCCTATGCTTTATTTTTCTTTATTTGTGGGTTTTTGTATGGGGGGGCGCCAGTGCCTCACCAGTCATTGCCCTCACCTCACGTCATTGATACAAACATAAACTGTAGATCTTACGAATAATCAAATTAGCATTTAATTAATGCATAATTGCATAAGGAAGAACATTCACAGGTAAGTACAAGTAAAATGATATGTGGGCAGAAATGGCCGCTGTTACCAGATACCAGACTGGGGGGTACATTTACTAAGCAGTGATAAGAGCGGAGAAGTGAGCCAGTGGAGAAGTTGCCCATGGCAACCAATCAGCACTGAAGTAACATCTATAATTTGCATACTATAAAATGATACAGAGCTGCTGATTGGTTGATGGGGAAATATCTCCACTGGCTCACTTCTCCACTCTTATCACTGCTTAGTAAATGTACCCCTGGGTGAGCCGGGTGGTGATCTCCCCGTTACCTCTGGGTAAGAACACTTCTCGGTGTCCCGTCCACACAGCGCTGGGCTCACTCTCCAGAGCATCGCCCTCCTGCTCCTCCCGCACATCCTGCAGGGACAGCACTGGGTCCTCGGCAGGGGCCTTCCCCGTGCTCAGCTTCTCCCAGACCCAGACTCCCACAGCCCATCTTCTGCCGCCATCATCCCAGGGAGAGGAGACTGACTAACACTGGTGGCGGGCGGAACTAGTCAGCGCAGCCACTGGCTGGGAGGATGTGAGAGTGGAGTGTCCGTGCAGCGCAGAGCGGGGGATGGCGATTACACCAGGACAATCACTGGAGGTGGGGTAGCTCACTCCGGCCGGCCCGGCAGCAGGAACAACAGTGGATTTGATCCGCCACTGTCTGTATGCGGACAGCAGGCTTAATCCGGCTCTGGAGGGCAGAGAAGGAGGGGAGAGAGCGCACTGCTGCACCCGGCTCTGCCACCGGCGGGGTAGCTGGAGGTACTTGTCCCACCGCCACGTATAGGTGATTGGACCAGCGGATCCAGAACTGGATCCGCTGTCCAATCACATCTGCAGCGCTGGCAGGGACGTGATTTTATGTGAGCTGAAAGCCCGGCCCCGTCAATGAGGCACTGATACTAGTGCCGCTTTCACCACCTCCCAAACTAATTATATGCATTAAAATGATTGGAATAATATAAAGAAGAAACTTATACAGAATATGTGTCATAAGTATCTTCTTTCTATTAGAGATGAGCGGGTTCGGTTCCTCGGAATCCGAACCCGCCCGAACTTCAGCCTTTTTACACGGGTCCGAGGCAGACTCGGATCTTCCCGCCTTGCTCGGTTAACCCGAGCGCGCCCGAACGTCATCATCCCGCTGTCGGATTCTCGCGAGGCTCGGATTCTATCGCGAGACTCGGATTCTATATAAGGAGCCGTGCATCGCCGCCATTTTCACACGTGCATTGAGATTCATAGGGAGAGGACGTGGCTGGCGTCCTCTCCATTTAGATTAGAAGAGAGAGAGTGAGAGTGAGACACTTGATTTACTGGAGCTTAGGAGTACTACTCAGAGAGTGCAGAGTTTACTAGTGACTGACCAGTGACCACCAGTGCAGTTTTATTATTATTTAATATAATCCGTTCTCTGCCTGAAAAAAAACGATACACAGTGACACAGTAACAGTATACCATATCTGTGCTCAGCCTCAGTGTGCTGCATCATCTATGTATATCTGACTGTGCTGAGTGCTCAGTGCTCACACAGCTTAATTGTGGGGGAGACTGGGGAGCAGTAGCAGGAGTACATATTATTTAACAGTGCACACTTTTGCTGCCAGAGTGCCACTGCCAGTGTGACTGACCAGTGACCACTGTCTGACCACCAGTATATTGTGATTGTCTGCCTGAAAAAGTTAAACACTCGTCGTGTGGTGTTTTTATTCTATAAACGCATTCTGCTGACAGTGTCCAGCAGGTCCGTCATTAATTATATAATATATACCTGTCCGGCTGCAGTAGTGATATATATATTTTTTTTATATCATTATCATCCAGTCTATATTAGCAGCAGACGCAGTACGGTAGTCCACGGCTGTAGCTACCTCTGTGTCGGCAGTCGCTCGTCCATCCATAATTGTATACCACCTACCTGTGGTGTTTTTTTTTTTTTCTATCTTCTTGATACTAGTAGCTTACTTTAGGAGTCTGCAGTGCTGACAGTGTCCAGCAGGTCCGTCATTATATAATATATACCTGTCCGGCTGCAGTAGTGATATATATATATATTTTTTATATCATTATCATCCAGTCTATATTAGCAGCAGACGCAGTACGGTAGTCCACGGCTGTAGCTACCTCTGTGTCGGCAGTCGCTCGTCCATCCATAATTGTATACCACATACCTGTGGTGTTTTTTTTTTCTTTCTATCTTCTTGATACTACTAGTAGCTTACTTTAGGAGTCTGCAGTGCTGCTGACAGTGTCCAGCAGGTCTGTCATTATATAATATATACCTGTCCGGCTGCAGTAGTGATATATATATATTTTTTATATCATTATCATCCAGTCTATATTAGCAGCAGACGCAGTACGGTAGTCCACGGCCGTAGCTACCTCTGTGTCGGCAGTCGCTCGTCCATCCATAATTGTATACCACCTACCTGTGGTGTTTTTTTTTTCTATCTTCTTGATACTAGTAGCTTACTTTAGGAGTCTGCAGTGCTGCTGACAGTGTCCAGCAGGTCCGTCATTATAATATATACCTGTCCGGCTGCAGTAGTGATATATATATTTTTTATATCATTATCATCCAGTCTATATTAGCAGAAGACGCAGTACGGTAGTCCACGGCTGTAGCTACCTCTGTGTCGGCAGTCGCTCGTCCATCCATAATTGTATACCACCTACCTGTGGTGTTTTTTTTTCTTTCTATCTTCTTGATACGTATACAGATGTGGATAAATCCACAGGGAACCAGCGCTCAAACCTTATTTGTAGTGGTGAATGATACGGTTATAAAGTGAAACTAAAATCAGTAATGAAAAAGCAGGTAATATACTTAAGGTTGTTTATTCTAAGATGCTGAGATACTTTCTTTCCCAACAGGTATAAATTCGGTTTAAAAGTCAATCAGTGATTGGGGCACGCTCCTGGTTTGAGCTTAAATTCTGAAGTGCAAGGTTCAATTGAAAGAACAATTGCTGTAATCTTTGTAAAGTCGAAAAAAAGAAAAAGAAAAAGAAAAATGCCACAAAAAAATATTAATGATAATATGTACTAAAGTCCAAACGGTTTACAAGTCTATACAGACAGCGGCGTCCCGCTAATCTGTGCTCTGAAGTGAAGGATTCTCTTGTGAAGTGATGAACAGTTGACAGCGGTAGTGTATGCTTTGGTTAGAGTGGAGAATAAAGACCCTGGACTGGCGCTATTCCTCCTGCAGCACGTCCCACAGTAGAGCGCCCGAATCAGGCCCGCTCTGTGGGGCCGCTGACCTGGGGTGTGCGCCTGTCACAGAGGCGAAGTGGACCCGGCCGGAGCTCTCCGAGCGGCTGGCCGCGCCTCTCCTCCTCATACAGGGACTTACCTTCTCCCTTCCCCTCCGCCTTCCACTCTCCGCTGTCTCGGGCTTCTTCCGTCGCCTGGCAACCGGTTGCTTCCGGAACTCCGGATCACGTGACCGGATGGTTTGCGGAAAGGATTAGCAGTACTGTCCTTCTTTGTAGTGAATATTCGTCCTCAGTCCAATGTAGTATAGATGGGTAGCTCCTACGCGTTTCGACCTGTTAGGGTCTTCCTCTGGGAGTCCCAGAGGAAGGACCCGGGTCCTTATTCTCCACTCTAACCAAAGCATACACTACCGCTGTCAACTGTTCATCACTTCACAAGAGAATCCTTCACTTCAGAGCACAGATTAGCGGGACGCCGCTGTCTGTATAGACTTGTAAACCGTTTGGACTTTAGTACATATTATCATTAATATTTTTTTGTGGCATTTTTCTTTTTCTTTTTCTTTTTTTCGACTTTACAAAGATTACAGCAATTGTTCTTTCAATTGAACCTTGCACTTCAGAATTTAAGCTCAAACCAGGAGCGTGCCCCAATCACTGATTGACTTTTAAACCGAATTTATACCTGTTGGGAAAGAAAGTATCTCAGCATCTTAGAATAAACAACCTTAAGTATATTACCTGCTTTTTCATTACTGATTTTAGTTTCACTTTATAACCGTATCATTCACCACTACAAATAGGGTTTGAGCGCTGGTTCCCTGTGGATTTATCCACATCTGTATACTTACCATTTAAGGGGGGGTGGGACACCCCTCATTACCAGCAGCACAGCCCGCCTCAGATGAACACCTCAGTGCGCAGAGAACCCATTTCTGTATATCTTCTTGATACTACTAGTAGCTTACTTTAGGAGTCTGCAGTGCTGCTGACAGTGTCCAGCAGGTCTGTCATTATATAATATATACCTGTCCGGCTGCAGTAGTGATATATATATATTTTTTATATCATTATCATCCAGTCTATATTAGCAGCAGACGCAGTACGGTAGTCCACGGCCGTAGCTACCTCTGTGTCGGCAGTCGCTCGTCCATCCATAATTGTATACCACCTACCTGTGGTGTTTTTTTTTTTTTCTATCTTCTTGATACTAGTAGCTTACTTTAGGAGTCTGCAGTGCTGCTGACAGTGTCCAGCAGGTCCGTCATTATAATATATACCTGTCCGGCTGCAGTAGTGATATATATATATTTTTTATATCATTATCCAGTCTATATTAGCAGCAGACGCAGTACGGTAGTCCACGGCTGTAGCTACCTCTGTGTCGGCAGTCGCTCGTCCATCCATAATTGTATACCACCTACCTGTGGTGTTTTTTTTTTCTATCTTCTTGATACTACTAGTAGCTTACTTTAGGAGTCTGCAGTGCTGCTGACAGTGTCCAGCAGGTCCGTCATTATAATATATACCTGTCCGGCTGCAGTAGTGATATATATATATATTTTTTATATCTGTTAGGGTCTCCTGCCCTGTGCTGCCACGTCGTCATGGCAACCGGGAGACAAGTGCTAGCGGAGTAACCTGAGTGCAGCTGATACTCCGGTTCGGGTCTTTTGCTGTGCAGTGGTTATAGGCTCTGTGCACGGCAGGGGATCCGGTGCTGGTTTTTGTGCTCACAGTCTGTGAGGTCTGAGTGGGGCGTGGACAGCACCTGCTTTATAAGGCCTCTTCTCAGGGTAAGCAGATGCTGCTGAATCTTTGTTGGTTAGTCAGTTCCTGAAAGTTAACCAGTACTGTGTAGCTTTGTATTTGTTTGTTGCTTACTGCAAATAGGCCTGGGGATTTGGTATTACACTCTGCCAATCCAGACCTAGCAGTAAGACTGGAGTCAGTCGTTTAGCTTGCTGGGGTTCAGTTACTACTCTGTGAACTTAGCAAGTTTGCGGCTGTATTCTAAGACTTGCCTGTCTAATCCTGTCTCACTGTGCTAGGTGTCAGGGGTCAGTTTAGTGGCAGTAAGCTGAACCTGTGCACTGCAAGTGAGAATTAGGATTGTGGAGACTCTCCTTGTGTCTATCATTCCATCTCTGACCAAGGAGTTTACTGCCACACCCGTTGGTAACCCTTTAGGGTTTTGCTGTTGCCCTTAGCAACAGCATTTCGGGTTCTCTATGTATTAAAACACAACATCTTGCTTTTCCCATCTGAGCATTTCTAATACAAGGGAGATACCCAGTTCCTTAGCCTCTGGGCTTCTCTGTTCACTTTGTGTGTATTTTGTTACCCTATCACCTTCTGTGTACGTTATGTCATATTCCCCAGTCTGTCTGTGAGTCCATTTGTTTTGCATAACAGTTCAAACTCCAGTACATTCCTGCAGGCACTGGAGTGCATAACAGTTCTGACACCAGTACTTTCCTGCAGGCACTGGTGTGCATAATATATTCAGCAGCCCCATACTCCTGTTGAAATTTTGTGGGAATATGGAGCATACCCCTCAAAATACGTTGCAACAGGTGGTCGATCAGGTGCAGGTCCTGACTCGACAATTTAATGATTTGTCCATTAAAATGCACACCTCCCAGGCTGCTGGCGGAGCTCCCGCAGCAGCAGCACCTGCAGGGGTTAAGGAGCCGAAAGTAAATCTCCCGGATCGTTTTTCTGGAGATCGCTCGCAGTTCTTTTGTTTCAAGGAGAGCTGCAAACTATACTTCCGGCTTAGGCCTCAGTCTTCTGGGTCGGAGATTCAGCGGGTGGGCATAGTGATTTCCTTGCTACAAGGAGACCCACAGGTCTGGGCATATGGGTTGCAGCCTGACTGTCCGTCGCTTAAAAGTGTTGATGCTTTTTTTACGGCACTGGGCATGTTGTATGATGACCCTGACAAGACGGCCTCAGCCGAGGCTCAGATTTCGATCCTTAAGCAAGGGCGAAGGCCAGTTGAGGTTTACTGTACGGAGTTTCGGAGGTTGGCCCATGATACCCAGTGGAATGACCCAGCCCTGAGACACCAGTACAGAAGAGGTCTTTCTAACCAGATAAAGGACCAACTGGTACAATATCCCTTGCCTGATAGCTTGGATCAGCTCATGCAGTTATCCATCTGGGTGGATAGACGGCTGAGAGAGCGTAGGCTTGAAAGGGAGACTGAGATTTCCTTCCTTCCCAAGGGAACCTCAGACTCTGAGGAATTTTCCGAGGAGCCTATGCAGATTGGGGCTACCCGCCTCTCCTCGCGTGAGAAGACGCGGAGGAGACAGCAGGGGTTGTGTTTGTACTGTGGGAATAAAGGTCATGTGGTAGTATCATGCCCAGAAAAGCCGGAAAACTTCAGGGCCTGAGGGTGATGGGAAATATCCTGTCAGGCCAGAAGTCAGAATTTCCCAAGAAGACTTTTATCATTCCGGTGACCTTGAAGATCCTTGGTCAAACTGTCAAGACTGAGGCCTTTGTGGACAGTGGGGCCGACGGGGTTTTTATGGACCGCCAATTCGCCCTGAAACACTCTGTTCCCTTAGTACCCTTGGCATCGGAAATTGAGATTTGTGGGTTAAACGGGGAACCATTATCCCAAGGTAAAATTACCTCTTGCACTAGCCAGATTTCTTTGTTTATTGGAGCCACACACTCTGAAAAATTGTCCTTTTATGTGACTGTCTGTACTTTTGCCCCATTGGTGTTGGGGTTACCCTGGATAAGGGCCCACAATCCTCAATTTGACTGGGTCTCTGGGGAGATTCTTAGTTGGGGTACTGATTGTTTCAGGAGTTGCTTGAGCCTTCCAGTCAGGCTCTCGCAGCTAAGTTTGCCAGGATTGCCAGGGTGTTATGCAGATTTTGCGAACGTGTTCTCCAAAAAAGTTGCAGAGGTACTACCTCCCCATCGGCCCTATGACTGTGCCATTGATTTGTTGCCAAATGCTAAGCTTCCCAAGAGCAGGTTGTACTCCCTGTCACGTCCTGAGACTCAGGCTATGGCAGAGTACATTCAGGAGAACTTGGCTAAGGGATTTATCAGACCCTTCACAGTCCTCCAGTTGGGTCGGGGTTTCTTCTTCGTGGGTAAAAAGGGACGGTTCGTTGCGACCCTGCATCGTCTTCAGGGAATTGAACCGTATCACGATTAAAAACTCATACCCACTGCCTCTCATTTCGGTCTTGTTTGACCAGCTTCGTACTGCCACCATTTTTTCTAAGATTGACCTACGCGGTGCGTACAATCTAATCCGAATAAGAGAGGGGGATGAATGGAAGACTGCCTTTAATACCCACTCAGGGCATTATGAATATTTGGTGATGCCTTTTGGGCTCTGTAATCCCCCGGCAGTCTTCCAGGATTTCATGAATGATGTGCTCAGGGAATATTTGGATAGATTCTTAGTTGTATACTTAGATGACATCCTAATCTTCTCCCATTCCCTGGAGGAACATCGGAAGCATGTACGCTTAGTCCTCCAGAAACTCAGAGACCACCGGCTTGGGGCGAAGCTGGAGAAGTGCGAATTTGAAGTTTCAGCAAATCGCATTTCTAGGATATATTATCTCCCCAGAAGGTTTCCAAATGGAGGGTTCCAAGGTACAGGCAGTCCCTGGATTTGGTGCAGCCCACTAGTTTGAAGGCGCTTCAGCGTTTCCTGGGCTTTGCGAATTTTTATAGACGATTTATCGCTGGATTTTCGTCTATAGTGGCGCCCTTGGTGGCACTCACTAAGAAAGGGGGCGGATGTTGCTCACTGGTCTTGTGAGGCTAAAGCGGCTTTTGCCCGTCTCAAAAGGGCATTTGTTTCGGCCAAGGTGCTGCGACACCCAGATCCAGAGCGTCCTTTTGTGGTGGAGGTGGATGCCTCTGAGATGGGTATTGGGGCAGTGCTTTCTCAGATGGGAAGTGTCTGATAATCGCCTTCATCCCTGTGCTTACTTTTCCCGTAAATTTTCGCCCTGCCGAGATGAATTATTACGTGGGTAACCGGGAATTGTTGGCTATTAAGGATGCACTCGAGAGAGTGGAGACACTGGCTTGAGGGGGCTAAGTTTGTGGTCTCAATTCTCACTGACCATAAGCATCTGGCATATTTAGAGTCAGCGAAGCGTCTCAATGCCAGGCAGGCACGATGGGCCTTTGTTTTTTTGCTCGCTTTAATTTTTTGATAACATATCGCCCTGGGTCAAAAAACATCAAGGCTGATGCGCTCTCGCGGAGTTTTGCTCCAATCCAGGAGACCACCGAGGAGCCGTTGCCCATTGTTTCATCCATCATGTATTTAAAGTGGGGCATTACCCAGGACCTCTTATCATTAGTCCTTAGAGCACAGGAGCAGGCTCCTCCAGACCTTCCGGTAGGTCCTTTTGTTTGTGCCTCCTAGGTTAAGACAGCGAGTGTTCCTGGAATTCCATGCCAAGAAGTCGGCAGGTCACCCGGGTATTGCCAGAACTCGGGAGTTGCTATCTAGGGCGGTGTGGTGGCCCTCGGTGGCTAAGGATGTGGATCAGTGGGTTCCCGGGCATGTGACATCTGTGCCCGAAATAAGACTCCTAGAGGGGGTTCCTGTTGGCCCATTACATCCACTCTCTATCCCATCTAAGCCATGGACCCACATTTCAATGGATTTTGTGGTGGACTTGCCCAAATCCTCGGGGATGACAGCCATCTGGGTTGTCGTTGACAGGTTTTCGAAGATGACGCACTTCGTTCCACTGGTTGGGCTGCCATCGGCCAGACGCCTGTCTGAATTATTTATGCTGCATGTTGTGCGTCTCCACGGGGTTGCCACTTGATGTGGTCTCTGACCGCGGATCCCAGTTTGTGGCCAAATTCTGGAGGGCATTTTGTTCCGATCTCCAGATTTCTGTCAGCTTGTCGTCAGGCTACCATCCGCAGTCTAAATGGGCAGACTGAAAGGGTGAACCAGTCCTTGGAGCAGTTCCTCAGGTGTTATGTCTCCAAGTGTCAGACTGACTGGGTTGCTCATCTGTCCATGGCGGAGTTTGCCTATAACAACGCGGCTCACTCTGCTACAGGGATCTCTCCCTTCCTTTGTGTGTATGGGCATCATCCTAAGGCCAATTCTTTTGACCCCCTGGACTCCACGCCTGGTGGTTCCTCTGTGGTTTCGGTCCTTAGAGGTATTTGGCGGAAAGTGAAGAAAGCCCTTGTGTCTGTGTCATTAGTGACCAAAAGGGTTTTTGATAAGCGGAAAAGACCC
The DNA here is from genome assembly GCF_028390025.1 of Pseudophryne corroboree. Lineage (NCBI taxonomy): Eukaryota > Metazoa > Chordata > Amphibia > Anura > Myobatrachidae > Pseudophryne > Pseudophryne corroboree. Next base: position 16,559 of record NW_026969311.1, read on the forward strand.
TGCAGCTTCAAATTAGGAGACTTCGTCTGGTTGTCTACCAAGAATTTGAAGTTGAGACAGCCATCTCATAAGTTAGGCCCCCAGTTCATCGGCCCTTATAAGATCACCAGGGTTATCAATCCGGTGGCATTTCAGTTAGATCTGCCCCGTTCTTTGGGTATCAATAAAACATTTCATTGTTCCCTTTTAAAACGGGCGATTAGTAATCCTTCTTCCAGTGGAAGACCTTCCCCTCTTCTGATACGTGGCCAGAGGGAGTTTGTTGTTGAAAGGATTCTTGACTCCAAGATGGTTCGGGGTCGGCTGTCATTTTTGGTGCACTGGAAGGGGTATGGCCCGGAGGAGCGGTCGTGGGTGCGCAGTTGTGATCTTCATGCCCCCAGACTGATACGCTCTTTCTTCTCGCAGTTCCCCGATAAACCCGGTGGTAGGGGTTCTTTGACCCCTCGTCAGAGGGGGGGTACTGTTAGGGTCTCCTGCCCTGTGCTGCCACGTCGTCATGGCAACCGGGAGACAAGTGCTAGCGGAGTAACCTGAGCGCAGCTGATACTCCGGTTCGGGTCTTTTGCTGTGCAGTGGTTATAGGCTCTGTGCACGGCAGGGGATCCGGTGCTGGTTTTTGTGCTCACAGTCTGTGAGGTCTGAGTGGGGCGTGGACAGCACCTGCTTTATAAGGCCTCTTCTCAGTTTAAGCAGATGCTGCTGAATCTTTGTTGGTTAGTCAGTTCCTGAAAGTTAGCCAGTACTGTGTAGCTTTGTATTTGTTTGTTGCTTACTGCAAATAGGCCTTGGGATTTGGTACTACACTCTGCCAATCCAGACCTAGCAGTAAGACTGGAGTCAGTCGTTTAGCTTGCTGGGGTTCTTTTACTACTCTGTGAACTTAGCAAGTTTGCGGCTGTATTCTAAGACTTGCCTGTCTAATCCTGTCTCACTGTGCTAGGTGTCAGGGGTCAGTTTAGTGGCAGTAAGCTGAACCTGTGCACTGCAAGTGAGAATTAGGATTGTGGAGACTCTCCTTGTGTCTATCATTCCATCTCTGACCAAGGAGTTTACTGCCACACCCGTTGGTAACCCTTTAGGGTTTTGCTGTTGCCCTTAGCAACAGCATTTCGGGTTCTCTACGTATTAAAACACAACATCTTTGCTTTTCCCATCTGAGCATTACTAATACAAGGGAGACACCCAGTTCCTTAGCCTCTGGGCTTCTCTGTTCACTTTGTGTGTATTTTGTTACCCTATCACCTTCTGTGTACGTAATGTCATATTCCCCAGTCTGTCTGTGAGTCCATTTGTTTTGCATACCTATCCGTTCAGACACCAGTACATTCCTGCAGGCACTGGTGTGCATAACAGTTCAAACACCAGTACATTCCTGCAGGCACTGGAGTGCATAACAGTTCTGACACCAGTACTTTCCTGCAGGCACTGGTGTGCATAACAGTGAAGTATGATTTCCTTAACAAACATTAGAAAAGTTGCCAATTAAGTAATGTTTGTGTCATTACTTCAGCACAGTACATTGGAATACACTTTCCATACATTTCAGTTAAACAAAAAAAATATTATCGCTATCAATAAATGTTCAGTTCTATTTATTTTTGCTTCAAAACTATCAAAACTTTTATATTTATCCCAAAAAAATGTACAAGTCATATATGGGTTTGCTGCAATTAATTATGCATCTGTTAAGAACAAAACTAAAGCAGTTTGAGTTTAAACTTTAAAAAATTTTTTTTACTTTTTACTCTGTCCCATACAAATTATTTAGTTAGTATTCAAGGAAACCTATTGGTATGCAAATCTTAGGTCTTAAACCAGCCAGAAAAGGAACTGTTTGCACATCACTTAGAACAATGGTGATAATTCCTGGCTGTATTGGCTGTGAACGAGTTAATCTGAACAGCAAAATGTCTGCTTTATAAACTTGGAGAGAGTGCTACAGTTTTTAATGCATTTGATAACTGTATTTGCTGTAACAAATAAAAGTTATAAATTAAAACCATACTTGTTTGGTTACTTCAGTGTGAATCCTTGGTCTTGAGGAAACTTCTTAGTGCTGAAAAAACCCCAAATCTTGCACGGAGAGAGATAAAGTATATTTTGTATACAAGCGATTTAAACAGAAGAAAAAAAAATGAATATGGGTTCTCTGCTTTTAAATTGAAAGCAGTACTATCGGGCGCCAATGATAAGGGGATCATGTCTAAGGGGTATACTTGTTTCCTTTTCTATTCCCCTCCTTTTCTCTGTCTGATTCTATTGCTTGTATTATATTACTATATTTCATATCTTTGAAGCAAATGTATAATTTTCCTTTTATAAGCAAACCCGCAGAGGTTGCATCTAGACATATATATCTTTAAATCATTAGGAATATTCTGTTGATATAAGAATGCACGCCAGTCATATGGAATGTAAATCATAAGAATATATTTCAACAAACAATTGCTACTCATAGAATTCACTTTTATCATTAAACAGTATTGGTCAAATACAATGCAAGTCACCATATAATAGTTTCACAGATTTAAACTATATAAGAAAAGAAATAGGATGAAAGAAGTGTGAGAGATGTATGTACTGTACTGTATGTGTGGATTTATTACTGGGGAGATATTTACGCAAAGCACTCGGCTAAATCCTAGATTTATTGATATATATTGGACAATATATATCTTAAATAAATACCTTAGGGGATTGGTTTTAGTATATGTATGTGTGTGTTTGTGTGTGTGTGGGGGAGGGGCAGCATGTGGCAGTAGCGGATCTTGCCACGGGCAAGCAGGACTTTTGCCCGGGGCGCCGCCTTCCGGAGGGCGCTGGCGCCATCCGGAGGGCGCCGCACCGTGGCAAGATCCGCCACTGCTGCCCGCTGTGTCCCCCGTCCGCCTCAAATGCCCGCTGCCCGCTGCCGTCCCCTGTGAAGGGAACTAGACGCTATGCGTCTAGTTTCCCTTCGTGGAGAGTAACTTTGCTGAGCGATGCGCGATGACGTCATCGCGCACCGCACAGCAAAGGTCCTCTCCACGAAGGGAACTAGACGCATAGCGTCTAGTTTCCCTTCGTGGAGAGGACCTTTTGCTGTGCGGTGCGCGATGACGTCATCGCGCATCGCTCAGCAATCAAGCGGCGCTAGAATGTACAGGGGGCGTAACTGACCACGCCCCCTGTATTAGGCCACGCCCCCTTTCCTGCCCGGGGCGCTATGCGCCCTTGAACCGGCCCTGGCATGTGGCTGCATTGTCCACAGACTGCATGGGACAGAAGCTAGACTCCATTTTGGGAAAACTCCCATGATTCCAAAGTCTGTAACATATGGTTCAAAAGGGAATGCCAGCAGCCATTTTAAGTTTGCAAGTTCAAACACATGGCATTCTTTGCTAGACCATAATCACATAGCAGAAGCCATAACACTCCACTATATTCCAAAATCTATAAGCTTCAATATAATGCATATGTGCTGATTTTACAATTCCAAGCCATCTAATTACATTTCACAATTCCAAGCCAACACAGTATCTCAATAACCAGAGCATATTGTATGCTGGCTATGTTATATAATGTAGCCTGTAATTATATGCCAATCCCAGTCTGTACTACATTATGCTAACTTTTCAGGCCTAAAACCAACTAATTCCAGCCTTCCAGGACCAGCACCACATATCTCATGCTGTCCCTATGAGCCATCACAAGACCAGATCACCAGGTAACCACAAATATCAGCCTGCCATTGCTACAAGCACATGCTATATTTCAGCAAGATGCACTATATAAAACCACTACAATCTGTTATAAATCACCATCCACAAATGTATACCAGAGATGCTATTCTACAGATTGTCTACTGTTCCAATTCATTACAGATTTCATAGAGTATTATCACCAACACATAACTATCACATGATTGCACAAGTATCATTAACCTTAAAGTCAAATGTATTTACATATTTAACTATTCTATGCCAATTATCTATCTATCAGATATAGAGAGTATGATACTTAGCTTTCCTGGGGAATAACTCCCAAGCTTCCCAGGCATATCAAGGTCCATGCTTCTGAGAGAGGCTTTTTAGCTTTGTGCATCAGTGTGGGAGTCAGGAGAAAGAGAGAGCTCTGATTCAGTGGGTACAGTATATCATACCTGTGGGTGTGTCTTTCACAGCATGTGGGCTAGCTGTATCAGTGACGAGGCCATGTGAGCTTGGTTATTCAAATGCTAACTACACTGTAGGCCAAGGCTACAGTGTAGAGATGTTAATTCGGCTTCAGGTTACAGAAGCCAATATTATCATTCATTCTTTGTATCTCTAAAATGGATATATGGGATTACTCTGTAACATGCGCCATCTTCGAAAACCTGTCAACGACAACCCAGATGGCTGTCATCCCCGAGGATTTGGGCAAGTCCACCACAAAATCCATTGAAATGTGGGTCCATGGCTTAGATGGAATAGAGAGTGGATGTAATGGGCCAACAGGAACCCCTCTAGGAGTCTTATTTCGGGCACAGATGTCACATGCCCGAACCCACTGATCCACATCCCTAGCCACCGAGGGCCACCACACCGCCCTAGATAGCAACTCCCGAGTTCTGGCAATACCCGGGTGACCTGCCGACTTCTTGGCATGGAATTCCAGGAACACTCGCTGTCTTAACCTAGGAGGCACAAACAAAAGACCTACCGGAAAGGTCTGGAGGAGCCTGCTCCTGTGCTCTAAGGACTAATGACAAGAGGTCCTGGGTAATGCCCACTTTAATACATGATGGGGACACAATGGGCAATGGCTCCTCGGTGGTCTCCTGGATTGGAGCAAAACTCAGCGAGAGCGCATCAGCCTTGATGTTTTTTGACCCAGGGCGATATGTTATCAAAAAATTAAAGCGAGCAAAAAACAAAGCCCATCGTGCCTGCCTGGCATTGAGGCGCTTCGCTGACTCTAAATATGCCAAATTCTTATGGTCAGTGAGAATTGAGACCACAAACTTAGCCCCCTCAAGCCAGTGTCTCCACTTCTCGAGTGCATCCTTAATAGCCAACAATTCCCGGTTACCCACGTCATAATTTATCTCGGCAAGCAAAAATTTACGGGAAAAGTAAGCACAGGGATGAAGGCGATTATCAGACACCCCCATCTGAGAGAGCACTGCCGCAATACCCATCTCAGAGGCATCCACCTCCACCACAAAAGGACGCTCTGGATCTGGGTGTCACAGCACCTTGGCCGAGACAAATGCCCTTTTGAGACGGGCAAAAGCCGCTTTGGCCTCACAAGACCAGTGAGCAACATCCGCCCCTTTCTTAGTGAGTGCCACCAAGGGCACCACTATAGACGAAAATCCAGCGATAAATCGTCTATAAAAATTCGCAAAGCCCAGAAAACGCTGAAGCGCCTTCAAACTAGTGGGCTGCACCCAATCCAGGACTGCCTGTACCTTGGAACCCTCCATTTGGAAACCTTCTGGGGAGATAATATATCCTAGAAATGTGATTTGCTGAACTTCAAATTCGCACTTCTCCAGCTTCGCCCCAAGCCGGTGGTCTCTGAGTTTCTGGAGGACTAAGCGTACATGCTTCCGATGTTCCTCCAGGGAATGGGAGAAGATTAGGATGTCATCTAAGTATACAACTAAGAATCTATCCAAATATTCCCTGAGCACATCGTTCATGAAGTCCTGGAAGACTGCCGGGGCATTACAGAGCCCAAAAGGCATCACCAAATATTCATAATGCCCTGAGTGGGTATTAAAGGCAGTCTTCCATTCATCCCCCTCTCTTATTCGGATTAGATTGTACGCACCGCGTAGGTCAATCTTAGAAAAAATGGTGGCAGTACGAAGCTGGTCAAACAAGACCGAAATGAGAGGCAGTGGGTATGAGTTTTTAATCGTGATACGGTTCAATTCCCTGAAGTCGATGCAGGGTCGCAATGAACCTTCCTTTTTACCCACGAAGAAGAACCCCGACCCAACTGGAGACTGTGAAGGTCTGATAAATCCCTTAGCCAAGTTCTCCTGAATGTACTCTGCCATAGCCTGAGTCTCAGGACGTGACAGGGAGTACAACCTGCTCTTGGGAAGCTTAGCATTCGGCAACAAATTAATGGCACAGTCATAGGGGCGATGGGGAGGTAGTACCTCTGCAACTCTTTAGGAGAACACGTCCGCAAAATCTGCATAACATCCTGGCAATCCTGGCAAACTTAGCTGCGAAAGCCTGACTGGAAGGTTCAAGCAACTCCTGAAACAATCAGTACCCCAACTAAGAATCTCCCCAGAGACCCAGTCAAATTGAGGATTGTGGGCCCTTAACCAGGGTAACCCCAACACCAATGGGGCAAAAGTACAGACAGTCACATAAAAGGACAATTTTTCAGAGTGTGTGGCTCCAATAAACAAAGAAATCTGGCTAGTGCAAGAGGTAATTTTACCCTGGGATAATGGTTCCCCGTTTAACCCACAAATCTCAATTTCCGATGCCAAGGGTACTAAGGGAACAGAGTGTTTCAGGGCGAATTGGCGGTCCATAAAAACCCCGTTGGCCCCACTGTCCACAAAGGCCTCAGTCTTGACAGTTTGACCGAGGATCTTCAAGGTCACCGGAATGATAAAAGTCTTCTTGGGAAATTCTGACTTCTGGCCTGACAGGATATTTCCCATCACCCTCAGGCCCTGAAGTTTTCCGGCTTTTCTGGGCATGATACTACCACATGACCTTTATTCCCACAGTACAAACATAAGCCCTGCTGTCTCCTCCGCGTCTTCTCACGCGAGGAGAGGCGGGTAGCCCCAATCTGCATAGGCTCCTCGGAAAATTCCTCAGAGTCTGAGGTTCCCTTGGGAAAGAAGGAAACCTCGGTCTCCCTTTCAAGCCTGCGCTCTCTCAGCCGTCTATCCACCCGAATGGATAACTGCATGAGCTGATCCAAGCTATCAGGCAAGGGATATTGTACCAGTTGGTCTTTTAACTGGTTAGAAAGACCTCTTCGGTACTGGTGTCTCAGGGCTGGGTCATTCCACTGGGTATCATGGGCCAACCTCCGAAACTCCGTACAATAAACCTCAACTGGCCTTCGCCCTTGCTTAAGGATCGAAATCTGAGCCTCGGCTGAGGCCGTCTTGTCAGGGTCATCATACAACATGCCCAGTGCCGTAAAAAAAGCATCAACACTTTTAAGCGATGGACAGTCAGGCTGCAACCCATATGCCCAGACCTGTGGGTCTCCTTGTAGCAAGGAAATCACTATGCCCACCCGCTGAATCTCCGACCCAGAAGACTGAGGCCTAAGTTGGAAATATAGCTTGCAGCTCTCCTTGAAACAAAAGAACTGCGAGCGATCTCCAGAAAAACGATTCGGGAGATTTACTTTCAGCTCCTTAACCCCTGAAGGTACTGCTGCTGCGGGAGCTCCGCCAGCGTACTGCGAGGTGTGCATTTTGATGGACAAATCATTAAATTGTCGAGTCAGGACCTGCACCTGATCGACCACCTGTTGCAAAGTATTTTGAGGGGTATGCTCCATATTCCCACAAAATTTCAACAGGAGTATTGGGCTGCTGAATATGTTATGCACACCAGTGCCAGCAGGAATGTACTGGTGTCTGAACGGAGAGGGATGCAAAACAAATGAACTCACAGACAGACTGGGGAATATGACATTACATACACAGAAGGTGATAGGGTAACAAAATAAACACAAAGTGAACAGAGAAGCCCAGAGGCTAAGAAACTGGGTGTCTCCCTAGTATTAGGAATGCTCAGATGGAAAGAAGCGAGATGTTGTGATTTAATACGTAGAGAACCCGAAATGCTGTTGCTAAGGGCAACAATAAAACCCTAAAGGGTTACCAACGGGTGTGGCAGTAAACTCCTTGGTCAGAGATGGAATAATAGACACAAGGAGAGTCTCCACAATCCTAGTCCTCACTTGCAGTGCACTGGTTCAGTTTACTGCCACTAAACTGACACCTGAACACCTTGCACAGTGAGAAAGGATTTTGGCAGGCAAGTCTGAGAATACAGCCGCAAACTTGCTAGGTTCACAGAGTAGCAAAAGAACCCCAGCAGGTTAAACGACTGACTCCAGTTTTACTGCTAGGTCTGGATTGGCAGAATGTAATACCAAATCCCAAGGCCTATTTGCAGTAAGCAACAAACAAATACAAAGTTTACACAGTACTAGCTAGCTTTCAGGAACTGACTAACCAACAAAGATTCAGCAGCATCTGCCTAACCTGAGAAGAGGGTTTATATAGCAGGTGCTGTCCACGCCCCACTCAGACCTCACAGACTGTGAGCACAAAAACCAGCACCGGATCCCCTGCCGTGCACAGAGCCTGTAACCACTGCACAGCAAAAGACCCGAACCGGAGTATCAGCTACGCTCAGGTTACTCCGCTAGCACTTGTCTCCCGGTTGCCATGACGACGTGGCAGCACAGAGCAGGAGACCCTAACAGTAACGTTATGTGTCAACTTTAGTGTTGACCATTATAATATAATGTATGTAATTCTCTAGGGTTCATAAAATGTTATATGTAGTTCTCTATGGTTCATCCTCTCTATCGCTCCTGTTCGGCTCAGTAAAATTACTGAAGTCTCTATGGGAGTATGGAGGGGGTAACCAGTTACTAATTTAAATATTTAAATGTGCCATTCCCGGCTACGCCCCGTCCATATCCCAAGAGTACTCCAGTGCCCCCTATGGATTCAAAGAAAAGGATTTACCTGGTAAGTACCAAAATCCCATTTTCTCAGTCGTCAGGACGTACACGCCGGAGAGTGGAGCCTCCATCCAGAAGTGTTTCAACTCCTCGTGGGCAAGTGGGGCCTTCCAGATGTGGACCTGAGGGCATCTCGACACAATCACAAGGTTCCGGTCTTCGGAGCAAGGACAAGGGATCCTCAAGCAGCGTTCGTGGACGCACTGCAATTCCATGGAACTTTCGGCTGCCATATGTGTTCCCTCTGGTGTCACTCCTGCCCAGAGTAATAAGGAAGTTCAAGCAAGAAGGAGGAATCCTACTTCTGATCGCTCCAGCATGGCCCAGACGGCATTGGTTCTCAGACCTTCAGGGTCTCTCGATAGAGAGTCCCCTTCTACTTACACAGCGCCCGGATCTCCTCGTTCAGGGCCCTGTGTATATCAGGATTTAGCCCGATTGGCTTTGACGGCGTGGCTCTTGAAGCTTCCGTCTTAAGGGCCAAACGATTTTCTGATGCGGTCATTCAAACCATGTTGAAGGCCCGGAAACCGACTTCTGCTCGGATTTACCATAGGGTCTGGAATTCTTACTTTGCTTGGTGCGCATCTAACAATCATGACGCTTACAAGTTTAGTACAGCCAAACTTTTGGCCTTTCTACAACAGGGCCTGGACTTGGGCCTTCGTCTGGCCTCCATCAAGGTTCATATTTCTGCCTTGTCGGTTTGATTCCAGAGAAAAATTGCAACTTTACCTGATGTTCATACATTTACTCAGGGTGTGTTGCGGATTCACAGGCTGTGGCTCCTTGGGACTTGTCTGTGATTCTGGAGGCTTTGCAAGGGTCTCCGTTTGAGCCTCTTGAATCGGCAGACCTTAAGTGGCTTTCTTTTAAGGTGTTGTTTCTGCTGGCTATTGCCTCTGCCAGACGGGTGTGTGATTTGGGTGCTTTGTCCTGTAAGTCACCATATCTGATTTTTCACCGTGACCGAACGGTTCATAGAACACGTCCCGGGTACCTACCTAAGGTGGTGTCTTCTTTCCACCTTAATCAGGAGATTGTGGTTCCGGCCTTTGCCTCTCCTGACTTGTCTTCCAAAGAGTGGTCTTTGGATGTGGTACGGGCTCTCCGTATCTATGTGAAGAGAACTGCCTCCATCAGGAAGTCGGATTCTCTCTTTGTTCTGTTTGGTTTTCACATACGTGGCTGGCCTGCTCACAAGCAGACCTTGGCCAGTTGGATTAGAATGGTGATTGCACATGCTTATGTACAGGCTGGCCTTCCAGCTCCTAATACCATTAAGGCCCATTCTACTCGGTCGGTTGGACCTTCTTGGGCGGCCCGCCGTGGTGCGAGCCTTGAACAATTGTGCAAAGGCGGCTATGTGGTCCTCAGGGAACACGTTCATAAGGTTTCTATGCCTTCGATACTTCCGCCTCGCAGGATGCTTCCTTTGGACGCCGGGTTCTTGCACCCGCTACAGTGTATCCCCTCCCATAAGGAACTGCTTTAGGACATCCCCAATGTTATTCCCTGTGGAGCCCAGTGTACCACGCAGCAGAAAACGAGATTTATGGTAAGAACTTACCATTGTTAAATCTCTTTCTGCGAGGTACACTGGGCTCCACAGGGCGCCCACCCTGACGCACTTAGCTTCTTTGGGTTGGTATGGCATTAGCCGCTGACACTTCTTCCTGTCGTGAGAATGTGGTCTATGTGGCTACTAACAGTTGTCGTCTCTTTTGCCTGCTACTGCATTGGACTGGTTAACAAAAATTGAGTTCCTGTGCACAGAGGCGGGGTTATAGAGGAGGCGGCGCTAGGCATTCTGGGAAGAAGGTCAAAGCTTTGAGCCTGTTGGTGCCTCGGATCAAGATCCTACTCTACACCCCAATGTCATTCCCTGTGGAGCCCAGTGTACCTCGCAGAAAGAGATTTAACAACGATAAGTTCCTATCCATAAATCTCGTTTTTACATGGGCCAAAAAGTTTTCTCATTTCCACTTGTAACATTTTAACAAATACACCCATTAAAATGAAATAACTGTGAATTTCTGCAACTAGGTAAGTCTGATATGTCAGTTTTATCATTGCTTCCTCCTGATGGCTAAATAGCCACAAACGACACAGACTATATAAACACAAGAAAAGCAAGTGTCACCATTGGGGAGCTGGTGAGTCATTCCGTACAGCTCTGATCTCCTGGTGTACAGAACACCGCACACAGATCAGCGAGCGCAGAGGTCAGTGGGACGCCGCTGCCTCCCACCTCACCTATTAGGCTCTGTACTCGCTTGATGTGTGTGGAGGCGGATTTAGTTCCACCTAGCTAATAGCCATTTGCACTTTCCGCTTATAGCTAATGCTCTTTTAGGCTCATTAATACTGTTACATGTCACATCTGCTGGTGATGATTAATTTAAAAGCTCAATTGTGCTCTGTATAAATGGCGTCTCTGCACGACGCTGAGTTATTTAAACCATTCAATAGCAGTTTCCTCTCCAGGTTCTTGCCGGTAATGATTTGCTTTGAAAGGTGTATCTCCAATACATCAGAGGTTCTCCAGCTGTGGTGGCAGTACAGGGCTGAAGTGCTGGGATGGTCTTTCTAGAATGGCTGGAGAGTCATAGGGCCTGATACTAAGTAGCAAGCACAGTGACTGCACCTGGATAAACCATGCTGCAATGCAATGAGTGCCACATACAGTACATTTCTGTTTTTTGCATGCAGGGTAAATACTGGCTGCTTCTGCATGAAGTGAACAAATGCTGGACACCTTTATTTTTACACTGCAATTTAATTTGCGTTTGCACACACCCCTCCCAACTCTAACTCCACTGCAGTGTGACATGGTTTTGCCAAGTTGCGCAGTCACACACACTTTTTTTCTTTTTAATACTCACATATTAGATTAGGCCCTGCGTCTGCTGAAGCCTGTCCTGTGGGCCTAATTCAAAGTTGATTGCAAAACAACATTTTCCTCTAATAGGCAAAACCATGTGCACTGCAGGTGTGGCAGATATAACATGTGCAGAGAGAGTTAGATTTGGGTGGGTTATTTTGTTTCTGTGCAGGGTAAATACTGGCTGCTTTATTTTTACACTGCAATTTATATTTCAGTTTGAACTCACCCCACCCAAATCTAACTCTCTCTGCACATGTTATATCTGACCCCCCCCCCTCCCCCGCAGTGCACATGGTTTTGCCCATTAGAGGAAAATGTTGTTTTGCAATCAACCATGAATTAGGCTCTGTGTCTGACCCGTTCTGCCTAATGATTCTCTCTTACCGTACTACAGAAGACGCTTTCCTTGCTGCAGAACTGGAATTAAAAAAAAAACTGCGCTTGCAGGCTTGTATTACAGGAACACCCCACACATCATGGCAGTTTTGCTGACATTTATGTAAGTTCCAAACATTCTAAACGGGTGTGAGATGATAGACAGTGTCTAGTTAGACAGTCAATAGATAGACACCACATGTTAGATAGACATTAGGTCGACAGGGTCAACAGGTCGACATGAAAAAGGTAGACAGTACAAAAGGTCGACATGAAAATGGTCGACACACAAAAAAAGGTTGACACCATTTTTTTGCATTGTTGTGGTTTGTGTGGATAGTTTTGTCATCTGGGACCTCCAATTGTAGAAAGGCATACCCTCTTGGGGCTCGCTGCGCTCACTATACTTTGGGCTCGGTGGCTCGCTGTTCTCGCCACAAGGTTTATAACCAACTCTATGCCGACATGGATAGAGAAGGTATGAAATAATCCAAAAACATGTAAAATAAAAAATGAAAACAGTCTACCTTTTTTATGTAGATCATTTTCATGTCGACCTTTTGTACTGTCTACCTTTTTCATGTTGACCTTTTGACCCTGTCGACCTAATGTCTGTCTAACATATGGTGTCTATCTATTGACTGTCTAACTAGACACTGTCTATCATCCGGATACCAATCTAAACGTGTCAGGTAATGGAACTAAATACATGAAAAGCATTTTTCCAAAAATATTTGACGCAATATAGATGTTGCCAATGGTTCCGGTATGAATGGTCGACCATGTTATGGTCGACAGTCATTAGGTCGACCACTATTGGTCAACATTGACATGGTCGACATGGACACATGGTCGACACATGAAAATGGTCGACACATGAAAGGTCGACATGAAAAGGTCGACATGAGTTTTTTAACTTTTTTTGGTGTCGTTTTTTGCGTAAAGTGACTGGGAATCCCAATTAGTGCACCGCGTCCCCTCGCATGGCTCGCTTAGCTCGCCATGCTTCGGGCATGGTGCCTTCGCTTCGCTCGGCACACTTTACCGTTCCAATCGTAGTCCATGTGGATCGTAAAGTATGGAAAAGTTCCCCAAAAGAAAAAAAGTTAAAAAACTCATGTCGACCTTTTCATATGTCGACCATTCATGTGTACCCATGTGTCCATGTCGACCATGTCAATGTTGACCAATAGTGGTTGACCTATTGACTGTCGACCATAACATGGTCGACCATGTGAACGGATACCGTTGCCAATTAGTATATCTAAATCTGATATATCCCATATTACCCGTCTGCTGTCCAGATTTGTTTGGCAAAATAAAAAGTCCAGCTTCACTGTGGCCAATCTGAGGGTGAGTGGCAGGGGAGGAGGATAGGGGGTGCCCGACTTTTTCTTTAGCTGTCTATTTTTGATACATTAATGATTTGTTGTTGGACAGAAATGTCTATACAGTACTGACTGCCGACTCGATAAGGCTCTGCTGGCCCCGTATTCCCTAAGTGCACAGCTCGAATGCCCACTAGCTGGGTTGACTTACACAAGAGCTAATGACTGCAGGGACTAAGCACTGACACCGAATTCTAGCTAAGGTTTTCCTGAAGAGACAAAGCACAGGGCAAAGCCATCACTACCATTGGTGTCATCCAGTGCAGCAGTATCGTAGAGTGCGTGTGCACTCACAAGAGAGGGCGTCGCCTCACAGTGCAAAGCCATGCCCGCTTGAGTGATGATTTGAGCCCATTCTCCTCTTTCTCGGTAGTCTCCAGCCTTTCTCCCGAGTTCCGGCAGCTCTGCTATTTTGGTGTCACCCCCTCAGATGGTATGGCAGCAATCATTTGAAAGGGAAAACAAACCTGGTTTTGTCTTTTAAATGATTGCTGTTTTAAAAATAAGGCCAGACTTTACGGAATTTCCGCAGAGCATGCAGCTCGCAAGCTATTACATTAGCCTCTTAAGCGCCCTACACATTGAACGACGGCAGCAATTTGGACAATGAACGATCTGAATGATGATCGTTTTCGTCCAAATTGTTTTGCATTGCAAAACGATGGGAAACCAATGATGAAAGACGCGGGGACGCCCATGGTTCATCTTTGGTGCCTACACACTAAACGATATATCGTTCATTTCTGAGCGATATCATTCATATCGCCCGTCACCATTGCCCAGTATGTAGGGCCCTTTAGTGTGTCGAGGACATGCTGGAAACATAAATATCGCTGAATGGCTGTTCCACACATTATTAAAGTGATAATCATAATGCTTTCTTCTTCGGGTTTCATAGGGTTCCACAGGGAGAACATCGGAGGTTGTAGGTGGTGGATGACAGTCCGGGCACCAAACAGTTAAGCTTTCAGGCTTCCCCGAAGGCTCGGCTCCTCTCCCCTATAACCCCGCCTCCATGCTCAGGCAGGTCAGTTTTGTTAATAAGCCCAAAGCAGTAAGCGGATCGGAGAGAAGAAAGATATTGTACACATTAGAACACATTCTCGCAGACAGGAGAAAGGAACTAGCAACTAATGCCACAAAAACCCAGAGGGGCCAGGTGCGTTAGCATTCTGGGAAGCCTGAAAGCTTAACTGTTTGGTGCCCGGATTTCATCCACCGCCTACAACCCCCGATCTTCTCCCTGTGGACCCTATGAACCTCGAAGAAAGAGAATTAACAAAGTTAAGTCTACCATAACTCTCGTTAATTACTATCAATATGAAAAGCAGGGGCATCTTTTAAGGTTGGGGGGCGGCCAAGCTATAATCTAATTTGGTGACCATAAATCATATCTCTGACGTAGAACTGTAGAGCCACCAGGGAGAAGGAGGCCAGGTGTCCCAGGGACGGAGGCCCTGCAATGGGGGGAGGAGGAGCCTGGAACCACAGCAGAAAGCAGGCAGCCAGCACCATCATCATGTTAAAGGTGATGCTGGCCACCAGGACCAACAGGAAGTAGGAATTGCTGCACGTTATATAGCATGAAAAGGCTGCTGCTGCATGCTCCCTGCACCGTACGGAGGATGTAATGTGTGGTCTGTTACCTGAACACTCCTCCTGTACATCAGCCACTTTGTTATGGTTTTTTTTGGTGTGTTTTTTTTTTGGGGGGGGGGGGAGGTATGTATTTTTTGTTCTTGTTTTGCAAAACCACCCTCACTTGTTTTTGTTTCTGTTTTAAAAATGCTAAAACAGCTAAAATCATGCAATTTCGGTCTGGGTTTTTTCCTACAGTATTCCTAATCTCAATAATAATTTGCAGTAATTTCCAGTCAATCTTGTCCACTTCGCAACTCACAATATTTCTCTTACATCCTAGAGGATGCTGGGGACTCCGTAAAGAACCATGGGGTATAGACAGGCTCCGCAGGAGACATGGGCACTATAAAGAACTTTAGAATGGGTGTGCACTGGCTCCTACCTCTATGCCCCTCCTCCAGACCTCAGTTAGTTCCTGTGCCCAGAGGAGACTGGGTGCATTACAGGGAGCTCTCCTGAGTTTCTCTGAAAAAATAATTTTGTTAGGTTTTTTATTTTCAGGGAGCACTGCTGGCAACAGGCTCCCTGCATCGTGGGACTGAGGAGAGAGAAGCAGACCTACTTAAGTGATAGGCTCTGCTTCTTAGGCTACTGGACACTATTAGCTCCAGAGGGAGTCGGAACGCAGGTCTCCCCTCGCCGTTCGTCCTAGAGCCGCGCCGCCGGAAGATAGAAGCCGGGTGAGTATAAAAAGAAAAGAAGACTTCAAAGGCGGCAGAAGACTTCAGATCTTCCCTGAGGTAAGTGTGCAGCGGTAACGCTACGCGACATTGCTCCCACACACAACACACATGAGCAGGCACTGATGGGTGCTGGGCGCAGGGGGGGCGCCCTGGGCAGCAATATAAACCTCTAGGACTGGCATATATGTATATATATAGGCTGCGGAGGCAGTAGTTATAAAAATCCCCCGCCAGTTATACAAAATTGAGCGGTACCGAAGCCTCGCCGATTTTTCAAGTCGGCCTTGCCAGCTTCTCCCCCAGAGAGGCCAGTAGTGTTAGCTGCAATTCAAAAGCTGTATCAACAGCAGGTGATTATCAAGGTTCCCTTAGTCCAACAGGGGAAAGGGTACTATTCAACCCTGTTCGTGGTCCCAAAGCCGGATGGCTCGGTCAGACCCATTTTAAATCTAAAATCCCTAAACCTGTACTTGAAAAAGTTAAAATTCAAGATGGAATTGCCCTGGGCAGTGATCTCCAGTCTTGTAGGGGGGGATTTTATGGTGTCACTAGACATAAAGGATGCATACCTTCATGTCCCCATATATCCTCCTCATCAAGAGTACCTGAGATTCGCTGTACAGGACTGTCATTACCAGTTTCAGACGTTGCCGTTTGGGCTTTCCACGGCCCCGAGAATTTTCACCAAGGTGATGGCGGAGATGATGGTGCTCCTGCGCAGGCAGGGAGTCACAATTATCCCGTACTTGGACGATCTCCTGATAAAAGCGAGATCGAGAGATCAATTGCTGAAAAGCGTATCGCTCTCCCTGAGAGTGCTACAACAGCACGGTTGGATTCTAAATCTGCCAAAGTCACAGTTGATTCCAACGACTCGACTATCATTCCTAGGTATGATTCTGGACACGGAACAGAAGAGAGTTTTTCTCCCAATGGAAAAAGCCCAGGACCTCCAGAACATGGTCAGAGACCTGCTAAAACCAAAAAGAGTGTCTGTTCATCAATGCACTCGAGTTATGGGGAAAATGGTGGCAGCCTACGAGGATATCCCCTTCGGCAGGTTTCATGCAAGGACATTTCAATGGGACCTTCTGGACAAGTGGTCCTGGTCCCATCTACAAATACATCAGAAGATAAGCCTGTCCCCCAGGGCCAGGGTGTCTCTCCTGTGGTGGCTGCATAGTGCTCACCTTCTAGAGGGTCGCAGGTTCGGCATTCAAGACTGGGTTCTGATAACCACGGACGCGAGCCTCCGAGGATGGGGAGCAGTCACACAAGGAAGAAATTTTCAGGGACTATGGTCAAGCCAGGAGGCTTGTCTGCACATCAACGTACTGGAATTGAGGGCCATATACAACGGCCTACGACAAGCGGAGAATCTTCTTTGCGACCTACCGGTTCGGGTTCAATCAGACAACGTCACAGCAGTGGCTCATGAAACCGCCAAGGCGGGACAAGGAGCAGAGTGGCAATGGCGGAAGCCACCAGGATTCTTCGCTGGGCGGAAAATCACGTAAGCGCTCTGTCAGCAGTCTTCATTCCAGGAGTGGACAACTGGGAAGCAGACTTCCTCAGCAGGCACGATCTCCATCCAGGAGAGTGGGGACTTCATCAAGAAGTTTTTGCAGAGATAACAAGTCTTTGGGGAATTCCTCAAATAGACATGATGGCGTCACGCCTCAACAAGAAGCTTTGGAGGTATTGTGCCAGGTCAAGGGACCCTCAGGCAGTAGCGGTGGACGCCCTGGTGACACCATGGGTATTTCAGTCGGTCTATGTGTTCCCTCCTCTTCCTCTCATCTCAAAAATATTGAGAATCACAAGACGAAAAAGAGTGCAAACAATACTCATTGTTCCAGATTGGCCTCGAAGGGCCTGGTACTCAGATCTTCAGGAAATGCTCACATAAGATCCGTGGCCTCTTCCTCTCAGGGAGGACTTGTTACAGCAGGGATCCTGCGTGTTCCAAGACTTACCGCGGTTACGTTTGACGGTATGGCGGTTGAACACCGAATCCTAGCTCGGAAAGGTATTCCGGAAGAAGTCATTGCTACGCTGATAAAGGCTAGGAAGGAGGTGATGGCGAAACATTATCACCGTATCTGGAGGAAGTATGTTTCTTGGTGTGAAGCCAAAAATGCTCCTATAGAGGATTTCCATCTGGGCCATTTTCTCCACTTTCTACATCTCTCCCAGAAGTCCAGACTTTTGTAAAGGGAGTGCTGCACATCCAGCCTCCTTTTGTGCCCCCAGTGGCAACATGGGACCTTAACGTGGTATTACGGTTCCTAAACTCTCACTGGTTTGAACCGCTTCAGATGGTTGAATTAAAGTTTCTTACTTGGAAGGTGGTCATGTTGTTGGCCTTGGCATCTGCAAGGCGGGTGTCGGAATTGACGGCCTTGTCTCACAAGAGACCCTATCTGATTTTTCATATGGATAGAGCGTAGTTGAGGACTCGTCCTCAATTTTTGTTGTGGTGCCTGTGGCTATGGGTGACTTGGTGGACTCCAAGTCCCTGGATGTAGTCAGGGCCTTAAAAATCTATGTAGCCAGGACGGCTCGGGTTAGGAAAACAGAAGCACTGTTTGTCCTGTATGCAGCCAACAAAGTTGGCGCTCCTGCTTCGAAGCAGACTATTGCTCGCTGGATCTGTAACACGATTCAGCAGGCACATTCTACGGCAGGATTGCCGTTACCAAATTCGGTAAAGGCCCATTCCACTAGGAAGGTGGGCTCTTCTTGGGTGGCTGCCCGAGGTGTCTCGGCTTTACAGCTTTGCCGAGCAGCTACCTGGTCGGGTTCAAACACTTTTGCAAAGTTCTATAAGTTTAATACCCTGGCTGATGAGGACCTTGCGTTTGCTCAATCGGTGCTGCAGAGTCATCCGCACTCTCCCGCCCGGTCTGGTGCTTTGGTATAAACCCCATGGTCCTTACAGAGTCCACCAGCATCCTCTAGAACGTAAGAGAAAATAAGATTTTAAACCTACCGGTAAATCTTTTTCTCCTAGTCCGTAGAGGATGCTGGGCGCCCGTCCCAGTGCGGACTACTTTCTGCAAGGATTGTATATAGTTATTGCTTACATAAGGGTTATGTTACAGTTGAAATCAGTCTTTGCCTGATACTGTTTTGTTGCATACTGTTAACTGGTTGCGTATATTCCATGTTATACGGTGTGGATGGTGTGGGCTGGTATGAATCTCGCCCTTGGATTACCAAAATCCTTTCCTCGTACTGTCCGTCTCCTCTGGGCACAGTTCTCTAACTGAGGTCTGGAGGAGGGGCATAGAGGGAGGAGCCAGTGCACACCCATTCTAAAGTTCTTTATAGTGCCCATGTCTCCTGCGGAGCCCGTCTATACCCCATGGTCCTTACGGAGTCCCCAGCATCCTCTACGGACTAGGAGAAAAAGATTTACCGGTAGGTTTAAAATCTTATTTATTCACCAATATTGGCCAAAGGCTGGCTAAACGAAGCGACAGAGCAGCTGCACAAACACACTGCAGTTATTTCTGTTTAAAAATGTTTTGCAAGTTAGAAATGCATTAGATTAGATAAAATGTTTGTGTACAGTATGTAAAAAATGACCCTAAAAATACAGCCCATAATTAAAAGAAAAGTGGTGCAAGATGGAATTGTCCTTGAGCCCTCCCACCCATTTTTATGAAGGACATGCAGAGTTTAACAAACCAAGCACTTCAGCAACAGGGACTGCCACTTTTGTAGCTAAAGTGCTTGGTTTGTTTGGGCCTCTACTAACCAATATCTTGAAAGGACTACCTCTGATCACTAATGAGGTTTATAATGAGGGTGTTGACGCTGGTAATTGCATATGCTGGTCCACACTGCTGGTAGCTGATACTGGACTGCTTATTTTTATTTTACAAATTATTATTATTTTAGTAAAATAAATTTCATGAACTCACCAAAAATTACGTAGCATGGATGAAGGGCCTACCTCTACTACTTTGTCCTCACAAATGGTACAGATGCCTTCACAAACGTCAGGATTTAGGTAAAAATAATCCCAATAACAAGAGGTGATTTTTTTTTGGTCCTATGCCCAGGCATGACAATGGCTTTTTTTTTATTATGGGCAAGAACTGCTGCCACTGGTGGCTGACTTACAGAAACAACATCCTCATCATCAACCTCATTAGCATCAGATATTACACAAATATCCCCCTCAACCTGTTGCACTTCCACATTAGAATCCTCAATTTCTATTATGTCATCATTGCCATCTTTACTTGTAGTGCTCATCCCCATATTTGCAGTATGTACAAAAATGACGGAAGGAGGCTTCTCTATGTGTACATTATCAGAAATGTCAGACTCACCCATAGCACTCGTGGATGCCCCTAGACTCTAGAGATGAGCGCCGGAAATTTTTCGGGTTTTGTGTTTTGGTTTTGGGTTCGGTTCCGCGGCCGTGTTTTGGGTTCGACCGCATTTTGGCAAAACCTCACCGAATTTTTTTTGTCGGATTCGGGTGTGTTTTGGATTCGGGTGTTTTTTTCAAAAAACCCTAAAAAACAGCTTAAATCATAGAATTTGGGGGTCATTTTGATCCCAAAGTATTATTAACCTCAAAAACCATAATTTACACTCATTTTCAGTCTATTCTGAATACCTCACACCTCACAATATTATTTTTAGTCCTAAAATTTGCACCGAGGTCGCTGTGTGAGTAAGATAAGCGACCCTAGTGGCCGACACAAACACCGGGCCCATCTAGGAGTGGCACTGCAGTGTCACGCAGGATGTCCCTTCCAAAAAACCCTCCCCAAACAGCACATGACGCAAAGAAAAAAAGAGGCGCAATGAGGTAGCTGTGTGAGTAAGATAAGCGACCCTAGTGGCCGACACAAACACCGGGCCCATCTAGGAGTGGCACTGCAGTGTCACGCAGGATGGCCCTTCCAAAAAACCCTCCCCAAACAGCACATGACGCAAAGAAAAAAAGAGGCGCAATGAGGTAGCTGACTGTGTGAGTAAGATAAGCGACCCTAGTGGCCGACACAAACACCGGGCCCATCTAGGAGTGGCACTGCAGTGTCACGCAGGATGGCCCTTCCAAAAAACCCTCCCCAAACAGCACATGACGCAAAGAAAAAAAGAGGCGCAATGAGGTAGCTGACTGTGTGAGTAAGATAAGCGACCCTAGTGGCCGACACAAACACCGGGCCCATCTAGGAGTGGCACTGCAGTGTCACGCAGGATGGCCCTTCCAAAAAACCCTCCCCAAACAGCACATGACGCAAAGAAAAATAAAAGAAAAAAGAGGTGCAAGATGGAATTGTCCTTGGGCCCTCCCACCCACCCTTATGTTGTATAAACAGGACATGCACACTTTAACCAACCCATCATTTCAGTGACAGGGTCTGCCACACGACTGTGACTGATATGACGGGTTGGTTTGGACCCCCCCCAAAAAAGAAGCAATTAATCTCTCCTTGCACAAACTGGCTCTACAGAGGCAAGATGTCCACCTCATCATCATCCTCCGATATATCACCGTGTACATCCCCCTCCTCACAGATTATCAATTCGTCCCCACTGGAATCCACCATCTCAGCTCCCTGTGTACTTTGTGGAGGCAATTGCTGCTGGTCAATGTCTCCGCGGAGGAATTGATTATAATTCATTTTAATGAACATCATCTTCTCCACATTTTCTGGATGTAACCTCGTACGCCGATTGCTGACAAGGTGAGCGGCGGCACTAAACACTCTTTCGGAGTACACACTTGTGGGAGGGCAACTTAGGTAGAATAAAGCCAGTTTGTGCAAGGGCCTCCAAATTGCCTCTTTTTCCTGCCAGTATAAGTACGGACTGTGTGACGTGCCTACTTGGATGCGGTCACTCATATAATCCTCCACCATTCTTTCAATGTTGAGAGAATCATATGCAGTGACAGTAGACGACATGTCCGTAATCGTTGTCAGGTCCTTCAGTCCGGACCAGATGTCAGCATCAGCAGTCGCTCCAGACTGCCCTGCATCACCGCCAGCGGGTGGGCTCGGAATTCTGAGCCTTTTCCTCGCACCCCCAGTTGCGGGAGAATGTGAAGGAGGAGATGTTGACAGGTCGCGTTCCGCTTGACTTGACAATTTTCTCACCAGCAGGTCTTTCAACCCCAGCAGACTTGTGTCTGCCGGAAAGAGAGATCCAAGGTAGGTTTTAAATCTAGGATCGAGCACGGTGGCCAAAATGTAGTGCTCTGATTTCAACAGATTGACCACCCGTAAATCCTTGTTAAGCGAATTAAGGGCTCCATCCACAAGTCCCACATGCCTAGCGGAATCGCTCCGTGTTAGCTCCTCCTTCAATGTCTCCAGCTTCTTCTGCAAAAGCCTGATGAGGGGAATGACCTGACTCAGGCTGGCAGTGTCTGAACTGACTTCATGTGTGGCAAGTTCAAAGGGCATCAGAACCTTGCACAACGTTGAAATCATTCTCCACTGCACTTGAGACAGGTGCATTCCACCTCCTATATCGTGCTCAATTGTATAGGCTTGAATGGCCTTTTGCTGCTCCTCCAACCTCTGAAGCATATAGAGGGTTGAATTCCACCTCGTTACCACTTCTTGCTTCAGATGATGGCAGGGCAGGTTCAGTTGTTTTTGGTGGTGCTCCAGTCTTCTGTACGTGGTGCCTGTACGCCGAAAGTGTCCCGCAATTCTTCTGGCCACCGACAGCATCTCTTGCACGCCCCTCTCGTTTTTTAAAAAATTCTGCACCACCAAATTCAAGGTATGTGCAAAACATGGGACGTGCTGGAATTTGCCCATATTTAATGCACACACAATATTGCTGGCGTTGTCCGATGCCACAAATCCACAGGAGAGTCCAATTGGGGTAAGCCATTCTGCGATGATCTTCCTCAGTTGCCGTAAGAGGTTTTTAGCTGTGTGCGTATTCTGGAAAGCGGTGATACAAAGCGTAGCCTGCCTAGGAAAGAGTTGGCGTTTGCGAGATGCTGCTACTGGTGCCGCCGCTGCTGTTCTTGCGGCGGGAGTCCATACATCTACCCAGTGGGCTGTCACAGTCATATAGTCCTGACCCTGCCCTGCTCCACTTGTCCACATGTCCGTGGTTAAGTGGACATTGGGTACAACTGCATTTTTTAGGACACTGGTGAGTCTTTTTCTGACGTCCGTGTACATTCTCGGTATCGCCTGCCTACAGAAGTGGAACCTAGATGGTATTTGGTAACGGGGGCACACTGCCTCAATAAATTGTCTAGTTCCCTGTGAACTAACGGCGGATACCGGACGCACGTCTAACACCAACATAGTTGTCAAGGCCTCAGTTATCCGCTTTGCAGCAGGATGACTGCTGTGATATTTCATCTTCCTCGCAAAGGACTGTTGGACAGTCAATTGCTTACTGGAAGTAGTACAAGTGGGCTTACGACTTCCCCTCTGGGATGACCATCGACTCCCAGCAGCAACAACAGCAGCGCCAACAGCAGTAGGCGTTACACGCAAGGATGCATCGGAGGAATCCCAGGCAGGAGAGGACTCGTCAGAATTGCCAGTGACATGGCCTGCAGGACTATTGGCATTCCTGGGGAAGGAGGAAATTGACACTGAGGGAGTTGGTGGGGTGGTTTGCGTGAGCTTGGTTACAAGAGGAAGGGATTTACTGGTCAGTGGACTGCTTCCGCTGTCGCCCAAAGTTTTTGAACTTGTCACTGACTTATTATGAATGCGCTGCAGGTGACGTATAAGGGAGGATGTTCCGAGGTGGTTAACGTCCTTACCCTTACTTATTACAGCTTGACAAAGGGAACACACGGCTTGACAAATGTTGTCCGCATTTCTGGTGAAATACTTCCACACCGAAGAGCTGATTTTTTTGGTATTTTCACCAGGCATGTCAACGGCCATATTCCTCCCACGGACAACAGGTGTCTCCCCGGGTGCCTGACTTAAACAAACCACCTCACCATCAGAATCCTCCTGGTCAATTTCCTCCCCAGCGCCAGCAACACCCATATCCTCCTCATCCTGGTGTACTTCAACACTGACATCTTCAATCTGACTATCAGGAACTGGACTGCGGGTGCTCCTTCCAGCACTTGCAGGGGGCGTGCAAATGGTGGAAGGCGCATGCTCTTCACGTCCAGTGTTGGGAAGGTCAGGCATCGCAACCGACACAATTGGACTCTCCTTGTGGATTTGGGATTTCGAAGAACGCACAGTTCTTTGCGGTGCTTTTGCCAGCTTGAGTCTTTTCAGTTTTCTAGCGAGAGGCTGAGTGCTTCCATCCTCATGTGAAGCTGAACCACTAGCCATGAACATAGGCCAGGGCCTCAGCCGTTCCTTGCCACTCCGTGTGGTAAATGGCATATTGGCAAGTTTACGCTTCTCCTCCGACAATTTTATTTTAGGTTTTGGAGTCCTTTTTTTACTGATATTTGGTGTTTTGGATTTGACATGCTCTGTACTATGACATTGGGCATCGGCCTTGGCAGACGACGTTGCTGGCATTTCATCGTCTCGGCCATGACTAGTGGCAGCAGCTTCAGTACGAGGTGGAAGTGGATCTTGATCTTTCCCTAATTTTGGAACCTCAACATTTTTGTTCTCCATATTTTAATAGGCACAACTAAAAGGCACCTCAGGTAAACAATGGAGATGGATGGATACTAGTATACAATTATGGATGGACTGCCGAGTGCCGACACAGAGGTAGCTACAGCCGTGGACTATTGTACTGTACTGTGTCTGCTGCTAATATAGACTGGATGATAATGAGATGTAGTATGTATGTATAAAGAAGAAAGAAAAAAAAACTACGGGTAGGTGGTATACAATTATGGATGGACTGCCGAGTGCCGACACAGAGGTAGCTACAGCTGTGGACTACTGTACTGTGTCTGCTGCTAATATAGACTGGATGATAATGAGATGTAGTATGTATAAAGAAGAAAAAAAAAAACCACGGGTAGGTGGTATACAATTATGGATGGACTGCCGAGTGCCGACACAGAGGTAGCTACAGCCGTGGACTACCGTACTGTGTCTGCTGCTAATATAGACTGGTTGATAATGAGATGTAGTATGTATAAAGAAGAAAGAAAAAAAAACCACGGGTAGGTGGTATACAATTATGGACGGACTGCCGAGTGCCGACACAGAGGTAGCTACAGCCGTGGACTACCGTACTGTGTCTGCTGCTAATATAGACTGGTTGATAATGAGATGTAGTATGTATAAAGAAGAAAGAAAAAAAAAAACCACGGGTAGGTGGTATACAATTATGGATGGACTGCCGAGTGCCGACACAGAGGTAGCTACAGCCGTGGACTACTGTACTGTGTCTGCTGCTAATATAGACTGGTTGATAAAGAGATGTAGTATGTATGTATAAAGAAGAAAGAAAAAAAAAACACGGGTAGGTGGTATACAATTATGGACGGACTGCCGAGTGCCGACACAGAGGTAGCTACAGCCGTGGACTACCGTACTGTACTGTGTCTGCTGCTAATATAGACTGGTTGATAAAGAGATGTAGTATGTATGTATAAAGAAGAAAGAAAAAAAAACCACGGGTAGGTGGTATACAATTATGGATGGACTGCCAAGTGCCGACACAGAGGTAGCTACAGCCGTGGACTACTGTACTGTGTCTGCTGCTAATATAGACTGGTTGATAAAGAGATGTAGTATGTATGTATAAAGAAGAAAGAAAAAAAAAACACGGGTAGGTGGTATACAATTATGGACGGACTGCCGAGTGCCGACACAGAGGTAGCTACAGCCGTGGACTACCGTACTGTACTGTGTCTGCTGCTAATATAGACTGGTTGATAAAGAGATGTAGTATGTATGTATAAAGAAGAAAGAAAAAAAAACCACGGGTAGGTGGTATACAATTATGGATGGACTGCCGAGTGCCGACACAGAGGTAGCTACAGCCGTGGACTACTGTACTGTGTCTGCTGCTAATATAGACTGGTTGATAAAGAGATGTAGTATGTATGTATAAAGAAGAAAGAAAAAAAAAACACGGGTAGGTGGTATACAATTATGGACGGACTGCCGAGTGCCGACACAGAGGTAGCTACAGCCGTGGACTACCGTACTGTACTGTGTCTGCTGCTAATATAGACTGGTTGATAAAGAGATGTAGTATGTATGTATAAAGAAGAAAAAAAAAAACCACGGGTAGGTGGTATACAATTATGGATGGACTGCCGAGTGCCGACACAGAGGTAGCTACAGCCGTGGACTACTGTACTGTGTCTGCTGCTAATATAGACTGGTTGATAAAGAGATGTAGTATGTATGTATAAAGAAGAAAGAAAAAAAAACCACGGGTAGGTGGTATACAATTATGGATGGACTGCCGAGTGCCGACACAGAGGTAGCTACAGCCGTGAACTACCGTACTGTGTCTGCTGCGACTGGATGATAAATAATGATATAAAAAATATATATATATCACTACTGCAGCCGGACAGGTATATATTATATAATGACGGACCTGCTGGACACTGTCTGTCAGCAGAATGAGTTTTTTATAGAATAAAAAAAAAAACACCACACAAGTCACACGACGAGTGTTTAACTTTTTCAGGCAATCACAATATAGTATACTACTAACTATACTGGTGGTCAGTGTGGTCAGGTCACTGGTCAGTCACACTGGCAGTGGCACTCCTGCAGCAAAAGTGTGCACTGTTTAATTTTAATAATATGTACTCCTGGCTCCTGCTATAACCTATAACTGGCACTGCTCCCCAGTCTCCCCCACAATTATAAGCTGTGTGAGCACAGTCAGATATATACATAGATGATGCAGCACACTGGGCTGAGCAGTGCACACAGATATGGTATGTGACTGAGTCACTGTGTATCGTTTTTTTCAGGCAGAGAACGGATTATATTAAATAAAACTGCACTGTCTGGTGGTCACTGTGGTCAGTCACTACTAAACTCTGCACTCTCTACAGTACTCCTAAGCTCCAGTAAATCAAGTGTCTCTGTCTCAAATCAATCTCACTCTCTCTCTTCTAATCTAAATGGAGAGGACGCCAGCCACGTCCTCTCCCTATCAATCTCAATGCACGTGTGAAAATGGCGGCGACGCGCGGCTCCTTATATAGAA
Organism: Pseudophryne corroboree; assembly: GCF_028390025.1. Lineage (NCBI taxonomy): Eukaryota > Metazoa > Chordata > Amphibia > Anura > Myobatrachidae > Pseudophryne > Pseudophryne corroboree. The sequence goes on from NW_026969311.1 coordinate 43,381, forward strand.
TCCGAGTCTCGCGAGAATCCAACAGCGTCATGATGACGTTCGGGCGCGCTCGGGTTAACCGAGCAAGGCGGGAAGATCCGAGTCGCTCGGACCCGTGAAAAAAAACATGAAGTTCGGGCGGGTTCGGATTCCGAGGAACCGAACCCGCTCATCTCTACTAGACTCTCCTCAGGGATTTGTGATGTTTCTGAACACACAGTTTGTTCTTCAGCCTTAGTGATACCTCTTCTAGACTCTGAAGGGTACATTTACTAATGTGTGAGGTTCTTTTTAGAAGTGGAGATGTTGCCCATAGCAACCAATCCAACCAATTCACTTAATATTCATCTAGCTGCTTCTAGAAGAAAATAGCTAGACTCTGGTTGCTATGGGCAACATCTCCACTTCTAAAAAAACTCACACCGTAGTAAATTTACCCCAGAGTCAGGTGTTGCTTCATCATGTGAGGTTACAGAAGATGATGTCTTACTGATAGCAGTCCTTAAACCACCATACGCAAATAAAAGCCAAGGTCTGAGGCTTTCCTTGCCACTGAGTGTGGTATATGGCATGTTCGCAATTTTATGTTTTTCGACAGTAAAGTTTCCCTTTATTACACGTGGGTTTTTTTTTCAAATTGTGAAATATTGTTTTTTTATTTCATGTGCCCTGACTTAAACCATCTATTCCCTTAAGCGCCGGCTTTAGTAGATGTTGAAGTACTAGTGACTGGCAGCAGCCACAGCACTAGTACTTGGTTTCTGCTTCTGCTCTTCTGTCAACTGATTGTGATCCATATTGACTCATAGCACTTATATTATTAACTCGGTGGCATGGCACCTAATGGGCGTTATTTAAACAGTGCCACTGTCTGGCCCTGAACACACACAGGTTTTAGAATGAATTATTTTTTTTATTTTTTTTGTTTTTATTTTTTAGAAATAACAAATTTGCACTGTGACTCACAGCGCTTATATTATTAACGTGGTGGCACAGCACCTACTGAGCAAGCATTACTGTAACACAGTGTCACTGCCTGGCCCTGAACACACAAGTTTAAAAAAAGATTTTCACACACTGCTGCGACTCACTGTGCTTATAGTAATGGTGGCACACTGGCACCCAATGAACTTTATTTTTTGACAGTTTCATTTTAATTGTTTTACCATGGTGCCTGTACAGAACAGCACAGTGCATGCACCCCACAGCCCTTCACTGACACATCCTTAATGCTACAGCTCACAGCCCTTCACAGTATGAAACAGCCACAGCAGTCGTGCCATAGTAGTGCTTGCACCTCTGGTCCCCACAGCCCTTCCCTGACACAGTCCTAATGCTGCAGACCACAGCCCTTCAGGAGGGACTTATATCGAATCCAAAACATGCACGAACCAACCAGTGGCGGAACTAGCGAGCGGTGGGCCCAGGTGCGACAAAATGCTTTGGGCCCCCCCTCATCCCATCCAAGTTCACCCCCTCACCCCTGGAGAGGATCTGGTGACGGTAACCTGCTCAGGGCCGGGGAAATGGATACCTAGCAACAGTGCCGTAACTAGACATTTTAGCGCTGTGTGCAAGAAACGGCATTGGAGTCCCCCCCTCCATAGAAAACAGGGGCAGTGCGCGCCGTAGGCGCGTGCAAAAAATATAGGGACATGGCTTCGTGGGGAAGGGGTGTGGCCACAAAATAATACCAATTCATATAACGGTGCACAGTAGTCTCCATTATTCAAATTACGCCGCACAGTAGCACCACTACAACAGGTAGAGCCCCTTTTACACCTTACGGCGGACAGACTCCCCTTTTTACACATTACGTAAGACAGCGTCCACCTTTTACACATTACGGCAGACAGCGTCCCCTTTTTACACATTATGGCAGACAGCATCCCCTTTTTACTAGTGATGTGCACCGGACATTTTTCGGGTTTTGTTTTTGGATTCGGACGCGTTTTGGCAAAACCTCCCTGAAAATTTTTTGTCGGATTCGGGTGTGTTTTGGATTTGGGTGTTTTTTTTACAAAAAACCCTCAAAAACAGCTTAAATCATAGAATTTGGGGGTCATTTTGATC
>NW_026969312.1:0-45422 GCF_028390025.1 Pseudophryne corroboree
AGCCCTGAATTTTCCAATGCGTAGCTCTTTGCAAAAGAGAGATATTGGCAAGGAAAAGCTGTCTTGTACCTTTGCATTTTTCTCCAAAACGAAGGACACTAGAAAGAAAATTTTAAAGCCTCCTGTTAGTGCTTCATCTACACGGTATAGCTCTGAATTTTCCAATGCGCAGCTCTTTGCAAAAGTGAGATATTGGCAAGGAAAAGCTGTCTTGTACCTTTGCATTTTTCTCCCAAACGAAGGACACTAGAAAGAAAATTTTAAAGCCTCCTGTTAGGCTATCATCTACACGGCATAACCCTGCATTTTCCAATGCGCAGCTCTTTGCAAAAGAGAGATATTGGCAAGGAAAAGCTGTCTTGTACCTTTGCATTTTTCTCCCAAACGAAGGACACTAGAAAGAAAATTTTAAAGCCTCCTGTTAGGCCATCATCTACACGGCATAGCCCTGAATTTTACAATGCGTAGCTCTTTGCAAAAGATAGATATTGGCAAGGAAAAGCTGTCTTGTACCTTTGCATTTTTCTCCCAAACGAAGGACACTAGAAAGAAAATTTTAAAGCCTCCTGTTAGGCCATCATCTACACGGCATAGCCCTGAATTTTCCAATGCGCAGCTCTTTGCAAAAGAGAGATATTGGCAAGGAAAAGCTGTCTTGTACCTTTGCATTTTTCTCCCAAACGAAGGACACTAGAAAGAAAATTTTAAAGCCTCCTGTTAGGCCATCATCTACACGGCATAGCCCTGAATTTTCCAATGCGCAGCTCTTTGCAAAAGTGAGATATTGGCAAGGAAAAGCTGTCTTGTACCTTTACATTTTTCTCCCAAACGAAGGACACTAGAATGAAAATTTTAAAGCCTCCTGTTAGTGCTTCATCTACACGGTATAGCCCTGAATTTTCCAATGCGTAGCTCTTTGCAAAAGAGAGATATTGGCAAGGAAAAGCTGTCTTGTACCTTTGCATTTTTCTCCCAAACGAAGGACACTAGAAAGAAAATTTTAAAGCCTCCTGTTAGGCCATCATCTACACGGCATAGCCCTGAATTTTCCAATGCACAGCTCTTTGCAAAAGAGAGATATTGGCAAGGAAAAGCTGTCTTGTACCTTTGCATTTTTCTCCCAAACGAAGGACACTAGAAAGACATTTTTAAAGCCTCCTGTTAGGCCATCATCTACACGGCATAGCCCTGAATTTTCCAATGCGTAGCTCTTTGCAAAAGAGAGATATTGGCAAGGAAAAACTGTCTTCTACCTTTGCATTTTTCTCTCAAACGAAGGACACTAGAAAGAAAATTTTAAAGCCTCCTGTTAGGCCATCATCTACACGGCATAGTCCTGAATTTTCCAATGCGCAGCTCTTTGCAAAAGTGAGATATTGGCAAGGAAAAGCTGTCTTGTACCTTTACATTTTTCTCCCAAACGAAGGACACTAGAAAGAAAATTTTAAAGCCTCCTGTTAGGCCATCATCTACACGGCATAGCCCTGAATTTTCCAATGCGCAGCTCTTTGCAAAAGAGAGATATTGGCAAGGAAAAGCTGTCTTGTACCTTTGCATTTTTCTCCCAAACGAAGGACACTAGAAAAAATTTTTTAAAGCCTCCTGTTAGGCTATCATCTACACGGCATAACCCTGCATTTTCCAATGCGCAGCTCTTTGCAAAAGAGAGATATTGGCAAGGAAAAGCTGTCTTGTACCTTTGCATTTTTCTCCCAAACGAAGGACACTAGAAAGAAAATTTTAAAGCCTCCTGTATTGCCATCATCTACACGGCATAGCCCTGAATTTTCCAATGCGCAGCTCTTTGCAAAAGTGAGATATTGGCAAGGAAAAGCTGTCTTGTACCTTTACATTTTTCTCCCAAACGAAGGACACTAGAAAGAAAATTTTAAAGCCTCCTGTTAGGCCATCATCTACACGGCATAGCCCTGAATTTTCCAATGCGCAGCTCTTTGCAAAAGAGAGATATTGGCAAGGAAAAGCTGTCTTGTACCTTTGCATTTTTCTCCCAAACGAAGGACACTAGAAAGAAAATTTTAAAGCCTCCTGTTAGGCCATCATCTACACGGCATAGCCCTGAATTTTCCAATGCGCAGCTCTTTGCAAAAGAGAGATATTGGCAAGGAAAAGCTGTCTTGTACCTTTGCATTTTTCTCCCAAACGAAGGACACTAGAAAGAAAATTTTAAAGCCTCCTGTTAGGCTATCATCTACACGGCATAACCCTGCATTTTCCAATGCGCAGCTCTTTGCAAAAGAGAGATATTGGCAAGGAAAAGCTGTCTTGTACCTTTGCATTTTTCTCCCAAACGAAGGACACTAGAAAGAAAATTTTAAAGCCTCCTGTTAGGCCATCATCTACACGGCATAGCCCTGAATTTTCCAATGCGTAGCTCTTTGCAAAAGAGAGATATTGGCAAGGAAAAGCTGTCTTGTACCTTTGCATTTTTCTCCCAAACGAAGGACACTAGAAAGAAAATTTTAAAGCCTCCTGTTAGGCCATCATCTACACGGCATAGCCCTGAATTTTCCAATGCGCAGCTCTTTGCAAAAGTGAGATATTGGCAAGGAAAAGCTGTCTTGTACCTTTTTATTTTTCTCCCAAACGAAGGACACTAGAATGAAAATTTTAAAGCCTCCTGTTAGGCCATCATCTACACGGCATAGCCCTGAATTTTCCAATGCGTAGCTCTTTGCAAAAGATAGATATTGGCAAGGAAAAGCTATCTTGTACCTTTGCATTTTTCTCCCAAACGAAGGACACTAGAAAGAAAATTTTAAAGCCTCCTGTTAGGCCATCATCTACACGGCATAGCCCTGAATTTTCCAATGCGCAGCTCTTTGCAAAAGAGAGATATTGGCAAGGAAAAGCTGTCTTGTACCTTTGCATTTTTCTCCCAAACGAAGGACACTAGAAAGAAAATTTTAAAGCCTCCTGTTAGGCTATCATCTACACGGCATAAGCCTGAATTTTCCAATGCGCAGCTCTTTGCAAAAGAGAGATATTGGCAAGGAAAAGCAGTCTTGTACCTTTACATTTTTCTCCCAAACGAAGGAAACTAGAAAGAAAATTTTAAAGCCTCCTGTTAGGCCATCATCTACACGGCATAGTCCTGAATTATCCAATGCGCAGCTCTTTGCAAAAGTGAGATATTGGCAAGGAAAAGCTGTCTTGTACCTTTACATTTTTCTCCCAAACGAAGGACACTAGAAAGAAAATTTTAAAGCCTCCTGTTAGGCCATCATCTACACGGCATAGCCCTGAATTTTCCAATGCGTAGCTCTTTGCAAAAGAGAGATATTGGCAAGGAAAAGCTGTCTTCTACCTTTGCATTTTTCTCCCAAACGAAGGACACTAGAAAGAAAATTGTAAAGCCTCCTGTTAGGCCATCATCTACACGGCATAGTCCTGAATTATCCAATGCGCAGCTCTTTGCAAAAGTGAGATATTGGCAAGGAAAAGCTGTCTTGTACCTTTACATTTTTCTCCCAAACGAAGGACACTAGAAAGAAAATTTTAAAGCCTCCTGTTAGGCCATCATCTACACGGCATAGCCCTGAATTTTCCAATGCGCAGCTCTTTGCAAAAGTGAGATATTGGCAAGGAAAAGCTGTCTTGTACCTTTACATTTTTCTCCCAAACGAAGGACACTAGAAAGAAAATTTTAAAGCCTCCTGTTAGGCCATCATCTACACGGCATAGCCCTGAATTTTCCAATGTGCAGCTCTTTGCAAAAGAGAGATATTGGCAAGGAAAAGCTGTCTTGTACCTTTGCATTTTTCTCCCAAACGAAGGACACTAGAAAGAAAATTTTAAAGCCTCCTGTTAGGCCATCATCTACACGGCATAGCCCTGAATTTTCCAATGCGCAGCTCTTTGCAAAAGAGAGATATTGGCAAGGAAAAGCTGTCTTGTACCTTTGCATTTTTCTCCCAAACGAAGGACACTAGAAAGAAAATTTTAAAGCCTCCTGTTAGGCTATCATCTACACGGCATAACCCTGCATTTTCCAATGCGCAGCTCTTTGCAAAAGAGAGATATTGGCAAGGAAAAGCTGTCTTGTACCTTTGCATTTTTCTCCCAAACGAAGGACACTAGAAAGAAAATTTTAAAGCCTCCTGTTAGGCCATCATCTACACGGCATAGCCCTGAATTTTCCAATGCGTAGCTCTTTGCAAAAGAGAGATATTGGCAAGGAAAAACTGTCTTGTACCTTTGCATTTTTCTCCCAAACGAAGGACACTAGAAAGAAAATTTTAAAGCCTCCTGTTATGCCATCATCTACACGGCATAGCCCTGAATTTTCCAATGCGCAGCTCTTTGCAAAAGTGAGATATTGGCAAGGAAAAGCTGTCTTGTACCTTTACATTTTTCTCCCAAACGAAGGACACTAGAAAGAAAATTTTAAAGCCTCCTGTTAGGCCATCATCTACACGGCATAGCCCTGAATTTTCCAATGCGCAGCTCTTTGCAAAAGAGAGATATTGGCAAGGAAAAGCTGTCTTGTACCTTTGCATTTTTCTCCCAAACGAAGGACACTAGAAAGAAAATTTTAAAGCCTCCTGTTAGGCCATCATCTACACGGCATAGCCCTGAATTTTCCAATGCGCAGCTCTTTGCAAAAGAGAGATATTGGCAAGGAAAAGCTGTCTTGTACCTTTGCATTTTTCTCCCAAACGAAGGACACTAGAAAGAAAATTTTAAAGCCTCCTGTTAGGCTATCATCTACACGGCATAACCCTGCATTTTCCAATGCGCAGCTCTTTGCAAAAGAGAGATATTGGCAAGGAAAAGCTGTCTTGTACCTTTGCATTTTTCTCCCAAACGAAGGACACTAGAAAGAAAATTTTAAAGCCTCCTGTTAGGCCATCATCTACACGGCATAGCCCTGAATTTTCCAATGCGTAGCTCTTTGCAAAAGAGAGATATTGGCAAGGAAAAGCTGTCTTGTACCTTTGCATTTTTCTCCCAAACGAAGGACACTAGAAAGAAAATTTTAAAGCCTCCTGTTAGGCCATCATCTACACGGCATAGCCCTGAATTTTCCAATGCGCAGCTCTTTGCAAAAGTGAGATATTGGCAAGGAAAAGCTGTCTTGTACCTTTTTATTTTTCTCCCAAACGAAGGACACTAGAATGAAAATTTTAAAGCCTCCTGTTAGGCCATCATCTACACGGCATAGCCCTGAATTTTCCAATGCGTAGCTCTTTGCAAAAGATAGATATTGGCAAGGAAAAGCTATCTTGTACCTTTGCATTTTTCTCCCAAACGAAGGACACTAGAAAGAAAATTTTAAAGCCTCCTGTTAGGCCATCATCTACACGGCATAGCCCTGAATTTTCCAATGCGCAGCTCTTTGCAAAAGAGAGATATTGGCAAGGAAAAGCTGTCTTGTACCTTTGCATTTTTCTCCCAAACGAAGGACACTAGAAAGAAAATTTTAAAGCCTCCTGTTAGGCTATCATCTACACGGCATAAGCCTGAATTTTCCAATGCGCAGCTCTTTGCAAAAGAGAGATATTGGCAAGGAAAAGCAGTCTTGTACCTTTACATTTTTCTCCCAAACGAAGGAAACTAGAAAGAAAATTTTAAAGCCTCCTGTTAGGCCATCATCTACACGGCATAGTCCTGAATTATCCAATGCGCAGCTCTTTGCAAAAGTGAGATATTGGCAAGGAAAAGCTGTCTTGTACCTTTACATTTTTCTCCCAAACGAAGGACACTAGAAAGAAAATTTTAAAGCCTCCTGTTAGGCCATCATCTACACGGCATAGCCCTGAATTTTCCAATGCGTAGCTCTTTGCAAAAGAGAGATATTGGCAAGGAAAAGCTGTCTTCTACCTTTGCATTTTTCTCCCAAACGAAGGACACTAGAAAGAAAATTTTAAAGCCTCCTGTTAGGCCATCATCTACACGGCATAGTCCTGAATTATCCAATGCGCAGCTCTTTGCAAAAGTGAGATATTGGCAAGGAAAAGCTGTCTTGTACCTTTACATTTTTCTCCCAAACGAAGGACACTAGAAAGAAAATTTTAAAGCCTCCTGTTAGGCCATCATCTACACGGCATAGCCCTGAATTTTCCAATGCGCAGCTCTTTGCAAAAGAGAGATATTGGCAAGGAAAAGCTGTCTTGTACCTTTGCATTTTTCTCCCAAACGAAGGACACTAGAAAGAAAATTTTAAAGCCTCCTGTTAGGCTATCATCTACACGGCATAACCCTGCATTTTCCAATGCGCAGCTCTTTGCAAAAGAGAGATATTGGCAAGGAAAAGCAGTCTTGTACCTTTGCATTTTTCTCCCAAACGAAGGACACTAGAAAGAAAATTTTAAAGCCTCCTGTTAGGCCATCATCTACACGGCATAGCCCTGAATTTTCCAATGCGCAGCTCTTTGCAAAAGTGAGATATTGGCAAGGAAAAGCTGTCTTGTACCTTTACATTTTTCTCCCAAACGAAGGACACTAGAAAGAAAATTTTAAAGCCTCCTGTTAGGCCATCATCTACACGGCATAGCCCTGAATTTTCCAATGCGCAGCTCTTTGCAAAAGTGAGATATTGGCAAGGAAAAGCTGTCTTGTACCTTTACATTTTTCTCCCAAACGAAGGACACTAGAAAGAAAATTTTAAAGCCTCCTGTTAGGCCATCATCTACACGGCATAGCCCTGAATTTTCCAATGTGCAGCTCTTTGCAAAAGAGAGATATTGGCAAGGAAAAGCTGTCTTGTACCTTTGCATTTTTCTCCCAAACGAAGGACACTAGAAAGAAAATTTTAAAGCCTCCTGTTAGGCCATCATCTACACGGCATAGCCCTGAATTTTCCAATGCGCAGCTCTTTGCAAAAGAGAGATATTGGCAAGGAAAAGCTGTCTTGTACCTTTGCATTTTTCTCCCAAACGAAGGACACTAGAAAGAAAATTTTAAAGCCTCCTGTTAGGCTATCATCTACACGGCATAACCCTGCATTTTCCAATGCGCAGCTCTTTGCAAAAGAGAGATATTGGCAAGGAAAAGCTGTCTTGTACCTTTGCATTTTTCTCCCAAACGAAGGACACTAGAAAGAAAATTTTAAAGCCTCCTGTTAGGCCATCATCTACACGGCATAGCCCTGAATTTTCCAATGCGTAGCTCTTTGCAAAAGAGAGATATTGGCAAGGAAAAGCTGTCTTGTACCTTTGCATTTTTCTCCCAAACGAAGGACACTAGAAAGAAAATTTTAAAGCCTCCTGTTAGGCCATCATCTACACGGCATAGCCCTGAATTTTCCAATGCGCAGCTCTTTGCAAAAGTGAGATATTGGCAAGGAAAAGCTGTCTTGTACCTTTTTATTTTTCTCCCAAACGAAGGACACTAGAATGAAAATTTTAAAGCCTCCTGTTAGGCCATCATCTACACGGCATAGCCCTGAATTTTCCAATGCGTAGCTCTTTGCAAAAGATAGATATTGGCAAGGAAAAGCTATCTTGTACCTTTGCATTTTTCTCCCAAACGAAGGACACTAGAAAGAAAATTTTAAAGCCTCCTGTTAGGCCATCATCTACACGGCATAGCCCTGAATTTTCCAATGCGCAGCTCTTTGCAAAAGAGAGATATTGGCAAGGAAAAGCTGTCTTGTACCTTTGCATTTTTCTCCCAAACGAAGGACACTAGAAAGAAAATTTTAAAGCCTCCTGTTAGGCTATCATCTACACGGCATAACCCTGAATTTTCCAATGCGCAGCTCTTTGCAAAAGAGAGATATTGGCAAGGAAAAGCAGTCTTGTACCTTTACATTTTTCTCCCAAACGAAGGAAACAGAAAGAAAATTTTAAAGCCTCCTGTTAGGCCATCATCTACACGGCATAGCCCTGAATTTTCCAATGCGTAGCTCTTTGCAAAAGAGAGATATTGGCAAGGAAAAGCTGTCTTCTACCTTTGCATTTTTCTCCCAAACGAAGGACACTAGAAAGAAAATTTTAAAGCCTCCTGTTAGGCCATCATCTACACGGCATAGTCCTGAATTATCCAATGCGCAGCTCTTTGCAAAAGTGAGATATTGGCAAGGAAAAGCTGTCTTGTACCTTTGCATTTTTCTCCCAAACGAAGGACACTAGAAAGAAAATTTTAAAGCCTCCTGTTAGGCCATCATCTACACGGCATAGCCCTGAATTTTCCAATGCGCAGCTCTTTGCAAAAGAGAGATATTGGCAAGGAAAAGCTGTCTTGTACCTTTGCATTTTTCTCCCAAACGAAGGACACTAGAAAGAAAATTTTGAAGCCTCCTGTTAGGCTATCATCTACACGGCATAACCCTGCATTTTCCAATGCGCAGCTCTTTGCAAAAGAGAGATATTGGCAAGGAAAAGCTGTCTTGTACCTTTGCATTTTTCTCCCAAACGAAGGACACTAGAAAGAAAATTTTAAAGCCTCCTGTTAGGCCATCATCTACACGGCATAGCCCTGAATTTTCCAATGCGCAGCTCTTTGCAAAAGTGAGATATTGGCAAGGAAAAGCTGTCTTGTACCTTTACATTTTTCTCCCAAACGAAGGACACTAGAAAGAAAATTTTAAAGCCTCCTGTTAGGCCATCATCTACACGGCATAGCCCTGAATTTTCCAATGCGCAGCTCTTTGCAAAAGTGAGATATTGGCAAGGAAAAGCTGTCTTGTACCTTTGCATTTTTCTCCCAAACGAAGGACACTAGAAAGAAAATTTTAAAGCCTCCTGTTAGGCTATCATCTACACGGCATAACCCTGCATTTTCCAATGCGCAGCTCTTTGCAAAAGAGAAATATTGGCAAGGAAAAGCTGTCTTGTACCTTTGCATTTTTCTCCCAAACGAAGGACACTAGAAAGAAAATTTTAAAGCCTCCTGTTAGGCCATCATCTACACGGCATAGCCCTGAATTTTCCAATGCGTAGCTCTTTGCAAAAGAGAGATATTGGCAAGGAAAAGCTGTCTTGTACCTTTGCATTTTTCTCCCAAACGAAGGACACTAGAAAGAAAATTTTAAAGCCTCCTGTTAGGCCATCATCTACACGGCATAGCCCTGAATTTTCCAATGCGCAGCTCTTTGCAAAAGTGAGATATTGGCAAGGAAAAGCTGTCTTGTATTTTTTACATTTTTCTCCCAAACGAAGGACACTAGAAAGAAAAATGTAAAGCCTCCTGTTAGGCCATCATCTACACGGCATAGCCCTGAATTTTCCAATGCGTAGCTCTTTGCAAAAGAGAGATATTGGCAAGGAAAAGCTGTCTTGTACCTTTGCATTTTTCTCCCAAACGAAGGACACTAGAAAGAAAATTTTAAAGCCTCCTGTTAGGCCATCATCTACACGGCATAGCCCTGAATTTTCCAATGCGTAGCTCTTTGCAAAAGAGAGATATTGGCAAGGAAAAGCTGTCTTGTACCTTTGCATTTTTCTCCCAAACGAAGGACACTAGAAAGAAAATTTTAAAGCCTCCTGTTATGCCATCATCTACACGGCATAGCCCTGAATTTTCCAATGCGCAGCTCTTTGCAAAAGTGAGATATTGGCAAGGAAAAGCTGTCTTGTACCTTTTTATTTTTCTCCCAAACGAAGGACACTAGAATGAAAATTTTAAAGCCTCCTGTTAGGCCATCATCTACACGGCATAGCCCTGAATTTTCCAATGCGTAGCTCTTTGCAAAAGATATTGGCAAGGAAAAGCTATCTTGTACCTTTACATTTTTCTCCCAAACGAAGGAAACTAGAAAGAAAATTTTAAAGCCTCCTGTTAGGCCATCATCTACACGGCATAGCCCTGAATTTTCCAATGCGTATCTCTTTGCAAAAGAGAGATATTGGCAAGGAAAAGCTGTCTTCTACCTTTGCATTTTTCTCCCAAACGAAGGACACTAGAAAGAAAATTTTAAAGCCTCCTGTTAGGCCATCATCTACACGGCATAGTCCTGAATTTTCCAATGCGCAGCTCTTTGCAAAAGTGAGATATTGGCAAGGAAAAGCTGTCTTGTACCTTTACATTTTTCTCCCAAACGAAGGACACTAGAAAGAAAATTTTAAAGCCTCCTGTTAGGCCATCATCTACACGGCATAGCCCTGAATTTTCCAATGCGCAGCTCTTTGCAAAAGAGAGATATTGGCAAGGAAAAGCTGTCTTGTACCTTTGCATTTTTCTCCCAAACGAAGGACACTAGAAAGAAAATTTTAAAGCCTCCTGTTAGGCTATCATCTACACGGCATAACCCTGCATTTTCCAATGCGCAGCTCTTTGCAAAAGAGAGATATTGGCAAGGAAAAGCTGTCTTGTACCTTTGCATTTTTCTCCCAAACGAAGGACACTAGAAAGAAAATTTTAAAGCCTCCTGTTAGGCCATCATCTACACGGCATAGCCCTGAATTTTCCAATGCGCAGCTCTTTGCAAAAGTGAGATATTGGCAAGGAAAAGCTGTCTTGTACCTTTACATTTTTCTCCCAAACGAAGGACACTAGAAAGAAAATTTTAAAGCCTCCTGTTAGGCCATCATCTACACGGCATAGCCCTGAATTTTCCAATGCGCAGCTCTTTGCAAAAGTGAGATATTGGCAAGGAAAAGCTGTCTTGTTCCTTTGCATTTTTCTCCCAAACGAAGGACACTAGAAAGAAAATTTTAAAGCCTCCTGTTAGGCTATCATCTACACGGCATAACCCTGCATTTTCCAATGCGCAGCTCTTTGCAAAAGAGAAATATTGGCAAGGAAAAGCTGTCTTGTACCTTTGCATTTTTCTCCCAAACGAAGGACACTAGAAAGAAAATTTTAAAGCCTCCTGTTAGGCCATCATCTACACGGCATAGCCCTGAATTTTCCAATGCGTAGCTCTTTGCAAAAGAGAGATATTGGCAAGGAAAAGCTGTCTTGTACCTTTGCATTTTTCTCCCAAACGAAGGACACTAGAAAGAAAATTTTAAAGCCTCCTGTTAGGCCATCATCTACACGGCATAGCCCTGAATTTTCCAATGCGCAGCTCTTTGCAAAAGTGAGATATTGGCAAGGAAAAGCTGTATTGTACCTTTACATTTTTCTCCCAAACGAAGGACACTAGAATGAAAATTTTAAAGCCTCCTGTTAGTGCTTCACCTACACGGTATAGCCCTGAATTTTCCAATGCGTAGCTCTTTGCAAAAGAGAGATATTGGCAAGGAAAAGCTGTCTTGTACCTTTGCATTTTTCTCCCAAACGAAGGACACTAGAAAGAAAATTTTAAAGCCTCCTGTTAGGCCATCATCTACACGGCATAGCCCTGAATTTTCCAATGCGCAGCTCTTTGCAAAAGAGAGATATTGGCAAGGAAAAGCAGTCTTGTACCTTTGCATTTTTCTCCCAAACGAAGGACACTAGAAAAAAATTTTTAAAGCCTCCTGTTAGGCTATCATCTACACGGCATAACCCTGAATTTTCCAATGCGCAGCTCTTTGCAAAAGAGAGATATTGGCAAGGAAAAGCTGTCTTGTACCTTTGCATTTTTCTCCTAAACGAAGGACACTAGAAAGAAAATTTTAAAGCCTCCTGTTAGGCCATCATCTACACGGCATAGCCCTGAATTTTCCAATGCGTAGCTCTTTGCAAAAGAGAGATATTGGCAAGGAAAAGCTGTCTTGTACCTTTGCATTTTTCTCCCAAACGAAGGACACTAGAAAGAAAATTTTAAAGCCTCCTGTTAGGCCATCATCTACACGGCATAGCCCTGAATTTTCCAATGCGCAGCTCTTTGCAAAAGTGAGATATTGGCAAGGAAAAGCTGTCTTGTATTTTTTACATTTTTCTCCCAAACGAAGGACACTAGAAAGAAAAATGTAAAGCCTCCTGTTAGGCCATCATCTACACGGCATAGCCCTGAATTTTCCAATGCGTAGCTCTTTGCAAAAGAGAGATATTGGCAAGGAAAAGCTGTCTTGTACCTTTGCATTTTTCTCCCAAACGAAGGACACTAGAAAGAAAATTTTAAAGCCTCCTGTTAGGCCATCATCTACATGGCATAGCCCTGAATTTTCCAATGCGTAGCTCTTTGCAAAAGAGAGATATTGGCAAGGAAAAGCTGTCTTGTACCTTTGCATTTTTCTCCCAAACGAAGGACACTAGAAAGAAAATTTTAAAGCCTCCTGTTAGGCCATCATCTACACGGCATAGCCCTGAATTTTCCAATGCGCAGCTCTTTGCAAAAGTGAGATATTTGCAAGGAAAAGCTGTCTTGTATTTTTACATTTTTCTCCCAAACGAAGGACACTAGAAAGAAAAATTTAAAGCCTCCTGTTAGGCCATCATCTACACGGCATAGCCCTGGATTTTCCAATGCGTAGCTCTTTGCAAAAGAGAGATATTGGCAAGGAAAAGCTGTCTTGTACCTTTGCATTTTTCTCCCAAACGAAGGACACTAGAAAGAAAATTTTAAAGCCTCCTGTTAGGCCATCATCTACACGGCATAGCCCTGAATTTTCCAATGCGCAGCTCTTTGCAAAAGAGAGATATTGGCAAGGAAAAGCTGTCTTGTACCTTTGCATTTTTCTCCCAAACGAAGGACACTAGAAAGAAAATTTTAAAGCCTCCTGTTAGGCTATCATCTACACGGCATAACCCTGAATTTTCCAATGCGCAGCTCTTTGCAAAAGAGAGATATTGGCAAGGAAAAGCTGTCTTGTACCTTTGCATTTTTCTCCCAAACGAAGGACACTAGAAAGAAAATTTTAAAGCCTCCTGTTAGGCCATCATCTACACGGCATAGCCCTGAATTTTCCAATGCGTAGCTCTTTGCAAAAGAGAGATATTGGCAAGGAAAAGCTGTCTTGTACCTTTGCATTTTTCTCCCAAACGAAGGACACTAGAAAGAAAATTTTAAAGCCTCCTGTTAGGCCATCATCTACACGGCATAGCCCTGAATTTTCCAATGCGCAGCTCTTTGCTAAAGTGAGATATTGGCAAGGAAAAGCTGTCTTGTACCTTTACATTTTTCTCCCAAACGAAGGACACTAGAATGAAAATTTTAAAGCCTCCTGTTAGTGCTTCATCTACACGGTATAGCCCTGAATTTTCCAATGCGTAGCTCTTTGCAAAAGAGAGATATTGGCAAGGAAAAGCTGTCTTGTACCTTTGCATTTTTCTCCCAAACGAAGGACACTAGAAAGAAAATTTTAAAGCCTCCTGTTAGGCCATCATCTACACGGAATAGCCCTGAATTTTCCAATGCACAGCTCTTTGCAAAAGAGAGATATTGGCAAGGAAAAGCTGTCTTGTACCTTTGCATTTTTCTCCCAAACGAAGGACACTAGAAAGAAAATTTTAAAGCCTCCTGTTAGGCCATCATCTACACGGCATAGCCCTGAATTTTCCAATGCACAGCTCTTTGCAAAAGTGAGATATTGGCAAGGAAAAGCTGTCTTGTACCTTTACATTTTTCTCCCAAACGAAGAACACTAGAATGAAATTTTTAAAGCATCCTGTTAGTGCTTCATCTACACGGTATAGCCCTGAATTTTCCAATGCGTAGCTCTTTGCAAAAGAGAGATATTGGCAAGGAAAAGCTGTCTTGTACCTTTGCATTTTTCTCCCAAACGAAGGAGACTAGAAAGAAAATTTTAAAGCCTCCTGTTAGGCCATCATCTACACGGCATAGCCCTGAATTTTCCAATGCACAGCTCTTTGCAAAAGAGAGATATTGGCAAGGAAAAGCTGTCTTGTACCTTTGCATTTTTCTCCCAAACGAAGGACACCAGAAAGAAATTTTTAAAGCCTCCTGTTAGGCCATCATCTACACGGCATAGCCCTGAATTTTCCAATGCGTAGCTCTTTGCAAAAGAGAGATATTGGCAAGTAAAAGCTGTTTTGTACCTTTGCATTTTTCTCCCAAACGAAGGACACTAGAAATAAAATTTTAAAGCCTCCTGTTAGGCCATCATCTACACGGCATAGCCCTGAATTTTCTAATGCGTAGCTCTTTGCAAAAGAGAGATATTGGCAAGGAAAAGCTGTCTTGTACCTTTGCATTTTTCTCCCAAACGAAGGACACTAGAAAGAAAAATTTAAAGCCTCCTGTTAGGCCATCATCTACACGGCATAGCCCTGAATTTTCCAATGCGTAGCTCTTTGCAAAAGAGAGATATTGGCAAGGAAAAGCTGTCTTGTACCTTTGCATTTTTCTCCCAAACGAAGGACACTAGAAAGAAAATTTTAAAGCCTCCTGTTAGGCCATCATCTACACGGCATAGCCCTGAATTTTCCAATGCGCAGCTCTTTGCAAAAGTGAGATATTGGCAAGGAAAAGCTGTCTTGTACCTTTAAATTTTTCTCCCAAACGAAGGACACTAGAAAGAAAAATTTAAAGCCTCCTGTTAGGCCATCATCTACACGGCATAGCCCTGAATTTTCCAATGCGTAGCTCTTTGCAAAAGAGAGATATTGGCAAGGAAAAGCTGTCTTGTACCTTTGCATTTTTCTCCCAAACGAAGGACACTAGAATGAAAATTTTAAAGCCTCCTGTTAGTGCTTCATCTACACGGTATAGCCCTGAATTTTCCAATGCGTAGCTCTTTGCAAAAGAGAGATATTGGCAAGGAAAAGCTGTCTTGTACCTTTGCATTTTTCTCCCAAACGAAGGACGCTAGAAAGAAAATTTTAAAGCCTCCTGTTAGGCCATCATCTACACTGCATAGCCCTGAATTTTCCAATGCGTAGCTCTTTGCAAAAGAGAGATATTGGCAAGGAAAAGCTGTCTTGTACCTTTGCATTTTTCTCCCAAATGAAGGACACTAGAAAGAAAATTTTAAAGCCTCCTGTTAGGCCATCATCTACACGGCATAGCCCTGAATTTTCCAATGCGCAGCTCTTTGCAAAAGTGAGATATTGGCAAGGAAAAGCTGTCTTGTACCTTTACATTTTTCTCCCAAACGAAGGACACTAGAAAGAAAATTTTAAAGCCTCCTGTTAGGCCATCATCTACACGGCATAGCCCTGAATTTTCCTATGCGTAGCTCTTTGCAAAAGAGAGATATTGGCAAGGAAAAGCTGTCTTGTACCTTTGCATTTTTCTCCCAAACGAAGGACACTAGAAAGAAAATTTTAAAGCCTCCTGTTAGGCCATCATCTACACGGCATAGCCCTGAATTTTCCAATGCGCAGCTCTTTGCAAAAGTGAGATATTGGCAAGGAAAAGCTGTCTTGTACCTTTACATTTTTCTCCCAAACGAAGGACACTAGAATGAAAATTTTAAAGCCTCCTGTTAGTGCTTCATCTACACGGTATAGCCCTGAATTTTCCAATGCGTAGCTCTTTGCAAAAGAGAGATATTGGCAAGGAAAAGCTGTCTTGTACCTTTGCATTTTTCTCCCAAACGAAGGACACTAGAATGAAAATTTTAAAGCCTCCTGTTAGGCCATCATCTACACGGCATAGCCGTGAATTTTCCAATGCGCAGCTCTTTGCAAAAGAGAGATATTTGCAAGGAAAAGCTGTCTTGTACCTTTGCATTTTTCTCCCAAACGAAGGACACTAGAAAGAAATTTTTAAAGCCTCCTGTTAGGCTATCATCTACACGGCATAACCCTGAATTTTCCAATGCGCAGTTCTTTGCAAAAGAGAGATATTGGCAAGGAAAAGCTGTCTTGTACCTTTGCATTTTTCTCCTAAACGAAGGACACTAGAAAGAAAATTTTAAAGCCTCCTGTTAGGCCATCATCTACACGGCATAGCCCTGAATTTTCCAATGCGTAGCTCTTTGCAAAAGAGAGATATTGGCAAGGAAAAGCTGTCTTGTACCTTTGCATTTTTCTCCCAAACGAAGGACACTAGAAAGAAAATTTTAAAGCCTCCTGTTAGGCCATCATCTACACGGCATAGCCCTGAATTTTCCAATGCGCAGCTCTTTGCAAAAGTGAGATATTGGCAAGGAAAAGCTGTCTTGTATTTTTACATTTTTCTCCCAAACGAAGGACACTAGAAAGAAAAATTTAAAGCCTCCTGTTAGTCCATCATCTACACGGCATAGCCCTGAATTTTCCAATGCGCAGCTCTTTGCAAAAGAGAGATATTGGCAAGGAAAAGCTGTCTTGTACCTTTGCATTTTTCTCCCAAACGAAGGACACTAGAAAGAAAATTTTAAAGCCTCCTGTTAGGCCATCATCTACACGGCATAGCCCTGAATTTTCCTATGCGTAGCTCTTTGCAAAAGAGAGATATTGGCAAGGAAAAGCTGTCTTGTACCTTTACATTTTTCTCCCAAACGAAGGACACTAGAAAGAAAATTTTAAAGCCTCCTGTTAGGCCATCATCTACACGGCATAGCCCTGAATTTTCCTATGCGTAGCTCTTTGCAAAAGAGAGATATTGGCAAGGAAAAGCTGTCTTGTACCTTTGCATTTTTCTCCCAAACGAAGGACACTAGAAAGAAAATTTTAAAGCCTCCTGTTAGGCCATCATCTACACGGCATAGCCCTGAATTTTCCAATGCGCAGCTCTTTGCAAAAGTGAGATATTGGCAAGGAAAAGCTGTCTTGTACCTTTACATTTTTCTCCCAAACGAAGGACACTAGAATGAAAATTTTAAAGCCTCCTGTTAGTGCTTCATCTACACGGTATAGCCCTGAATTTTCCAATGCATAGCTCTTTGCAAAAGAGAGATATTGGCAAGGAAAAGCTGTCTTGTACCTTTGCATTTTTCTCCCAAACGAAGGACACTAGAAAGAAAATTTTAAAGCCTCCTGTTAGGCCATCATCTACACGGCATAGCTCTGAATTTTCCAATGCGCAGCTCTTTGCAAAAGAGAGATATTGGCAAGGAAAAGCTGTCTTGTACCTTTGCATTTTTCTCCCAAACGAAGGACACTAGAAAGAAAATTTTAAAGCCTCCTGTTAGGCCATCATCTACACGGCATAGCCCTGAATTTTCCAATGCGCAGCTCTTTGCAAAAGTGAGATATTGGCAAGGAAAAGCTGTCTTGTACCTTTACATTTTTCTCCCAAACGAAGGACACTAGAATGAAAATTTTAAAGCCTCCTGTTAGTGCTTCATCTACACGGTATAGCCCTGAATTTTCCAATGCGTAGCTCTTTGCAAAAGAGAGATATTGGCAAGGAAAAGCTGTCTTGTACCTTTGCATTTTTCTCCCAAACGAAGGACACTAGAAAGAAAATTTTAAAGCCTCCTGTTAGGCCATCATCTACACGGCATAGCCCTGAATTTTCCAATGCGCAGCTCTTTGCAAAAGAGAGATATTGGCAAGGAAAAGCTGTCTTGTACCTTTGCATTTTTCTCCCAAACGAAGGACACTAGAAAGAAATTTTTAAAGCCTCCTGTTAGGCTATCATCTACACGGCATAGCCCTGAATTTTCCAATGCGTAGTTCTTTGCAAAAGAGAGATATTGGCAAGGAAAAGCTGTCTTGTACCTTTGCATTTTTCTCCCAAACGAAGGACACTAGAAAGAAAATTTTAAAGCCTCCTGTTAGGCCATCATCTACACGGCATAGCCCTGAATTTTCCAATGCACAGCTCTTTGCAAAAGTGAGATATTGGCAAGGAAAAGCTGTCTTGTACCTTTACATTTTTCTCCCAAACGAAGAACACTAGAATGAAATTTTTAAAGCATCCTGTTAGTGCTTCATCTACACGGTATAGCCCTGAATTTTCCAATGCGTAGCTCTTTGCAAAAGAGAGATATTGGCAAGGAAAAGCTGTCTTGTACCTTTGCATTTTTCTCCCAAACGAAGGAGACTAGAAAGAAAATTTTAAAGCCTCCTGTTAGGCCATCATCTACACGGCATAGCCCTGAATTTTCCAATGCACAGCTCTTTGCAAAAGAGAGATATTGGCAAGGAAAAGCTGTCTTGTACCTTTGCATTTTTCTCCCAAACGAAGGACACCAGAAAGAAATTTTTAAAGCCTCCTGTTAGGCCATCATCTACACGGCATAGCCCTGAATTTTCCAATGCGTAGCTCTTTGCAAAAGAGAGATATTGGCAAGGAAAAGCTGTTTTGTACCTTTGCATTTTTCTCCCAAACGAAGGACACTAGAAATAAAATTTTAAAGCCTCCTGTTAGGCCATCATCTACACGGCATAGCCCTGAATTTTCTAATGCGTAGCTCTTTGCAAAAGAGAGATATTGGCAAGGAAAAGCTGTCTTGTACCTTTGCATTTTTCTCCCAAACGAAGGACACTAGAAAGAAAATTTTAAAGCCTCCTGTTAGTGCTTCATCTACACGGTATAGCCCTGAATTTTCCAATGCGCAGCTCTTTGCAAAAGTGAGATATTGGCAAGGAAAAGCTGTCTTGTACCTTTACATTTTTCTCCCAAATGAAGGACACTAGAAAGAAAAATTTAAAGCCTCCTGTTAGGCCATCATCTACACGGCATAGCCCTGAATTTTCCAATGCGTAGCTCTTTGCAAAAGAGAGATATTGGCAAGGAAAAGCTGTCTTGTACCTTTGCATTTTTCTCCCAAACGAAGGACACTAGAATGAAAATTTTAAAGCCTCCTGTTAGTGCTTCATCTACACGGTATAGCCCTGAATTTTCCAATGCGTAGCTCTTTGCAAAAGAGAGATATTGGCAAGGAAAAGCTGTCTTGTACCTTTGCATTTTTCTCCCAAACGAAGGACACTAGAAAGAAAATTTTAAAGCCTCCTGTTAGGCCATCATCTACACGGCATAGCCCTGAATTTTCCAATGCGCAGCTCTTTGCAAAAGTGAGATATTGGCAAGGAAAAGCTGTCTTGTACCTTTAAATTTTTCTCCCAAACGAAGGACACTAGAAAGAAAAATTTAAAGCCTCCTGTTAGGCCATCATCTACACGGCATAGCCCTGAATTTTCCAATGCGTAGCTCTTTGCAAAAGAGAGATATTGGCAAGGAAAAGCTGTCTTGTACCTTTGCATTTTTCTCCCAAACGAAGGACGCTAGAAAGAAAATTTTAAAGCCTCCTGTTAGGCCATCATCTACACTGCATAGCCCTGAATTTTCCAATGCGTAGCTCTTTGCAAAAGAGAGATATTGGCAAGGAAAAGCTGTCTTGTACCTTTG
The DNA here is from genome assembly GCF_028390025.1 of Pseudophryne corroboree. Taxonomy (NCBI): domain Eukaryota; kingdom Metazoa; phylum Chordata; class Amphibia; order Anura; family Myobatrachidae; genus Pseudophryne; species Pseudophryne corroboree. The sequence goes on from NW_026969312.1 coordinate 19,016, forward strand.
CATTTTTCTCCCAAACGAAGGACACTAGAAAGAAAATTTTAAAGCCTCCTGTTAGGCCATCATCTACACGGCATAGCCCTGAATTTTCCAATGCGCAGCTCTTTGCAAAAGTGAGATATTGGCAAGGAAAAGCTGTCTTGTACCTTTACATTTTTCTCCCAAACGAAGGACACTAGAAAGAAAATTTTAAAGCCTCCTGTAAGGCCATCATCTACACGGCATAGCCCTGAATTTTCCTATGCGTAGCTCTTTGCAAAAGAGAGATATTGGCAAGGAAAAGCTGTCTTGTACCTTTGCATTTTTCTCCCAAACGAAGGACACTAGAAAGAAAATTTTGAAGCCTCCTGTTAGGCCATCATCTACCCGGCATAGCCCTGAATTTTCCAATGCGCAGCTCTTTGCAAAAGTGAGATATTGGCAAGGAAAAGCTGTCTTGTACCTTTACATTTTTCTCCAAAACGAAGGACACTAGAAAGAAAAATTTAAAGCCTCCTGTTAGGCCATCATCTACACGGCATAGCCCTGAATTTTCCAATGCGTAGCTCTTTGCAAAAGAGAGATATTGGCAAGGAAAAGCTGTCTTGTACCTTTGCATTTTTCTCCCAAACGAAGGACACTAGAAAGAAAATTTTAAAGCCTCCTGTTAGGCCATCATCTACACGGCATAGCCCTGAATTTTCCAATGCGTAGCTCTTTGCAAAAGAGAGATATTGGCAAGGAAAAGCTGTCTTGTACCTTTGCATTTTTCTCCCAAACGAAGGACACTAGAAAGAAAATTTTAAAGCCTCCTGTTAGGCCATCATCTACACGGCATAGCCCTGAATTTTCCAATGCGCAGCTCTTTGCAAAAGTGAGATATTGGCAAGGAAAAGCTGTCTTGTACCTTTACATTTTTCTCCCAAACGAAGGACACTAGAAAGAAAATTTTAAAGCCTCCTGTTAGGCCATCATCTACACGGCATAGCCCTGAATTTTCCAATGATTAGCTCTTTGCAAAAGAGAGATATTGGCAAGGAAAAGCTGTCTTGTACCTTTGCATTTTTCTCCCAAACGAAGGACACTAGAAAGGAAATTTTAAAGCCTCCTGTTAGGCCATCATCTACACGGCATAGCCCTGAATTTTCCAATGCGTAGCTCTTTGCAAAAGAGAGATATTGGCAAGGAAAAGCTGTCTTGTACCTTTGCATTTTTCTCCCAAACGAAGGACACTAGAAAGAAAATTTTAAAGCCTCCTGTTAGGCCATCATCTACACGGCATAGCCCTGAATTTTCCAATGCGCAGCTCTTTGCAAAAGTGAGATATTGGCAAGGAAAAGCTGTCTTGTACCTTTACATTTTTCTCCCAAACGAAGGACACTAGAATGAAAATTTTAAAGCCTCCTGTTAGTGCTTCATCTACACGGTATAGCCCTGAATTTTCCAATGCGTAGCTCTTTGCAAAAGAGAGATATTGGCAAGGAAAAGCTGTCTTGTACCTTTGCATTTTGCTCCCAAACGAAGGACACTAGAAAGAAAATTTTAAAGCCTCCTGTTAGGCCATCATCTACACGGCATAGCCCTGAATTTTCCAATGCGCAGCTCTTTGCAAAAGAGAGATATTGGCAAGGAAAAGCTGTCTTGTACCTTTGCATTTTTCTCCCAAATGAAGGACACTAGAAAGAAATTTTTAAAGCCTCCTGTTAGGCCATCATCTACACGGCATAGCCCTGAATTTTCCAATGCGTAGCTCTTTGCAAAAGAGAGATATTGGCAAGGAAAAGCTGTCTTGTACCTTTGCATTTTTCTCGCAAACGAAGGACACTAGAAAGAAAATTTTAAAGCCTCCTGTTAGGCCATCATCTACACGGCATAGCCCTGAATTTTCCAATGCGTAGCTCTTTGCAAAAGAGAGATATTGGCAAGGAAAAGCTGTCTTGTACCTTTGCATTTTTCTCCCAAACGAAGGACACTAGAAAGAAAATTTTAAAGCCTCCTGTTAGTGCTTCATCTACACGGTATAGCCCTGAATTTTCCAATGCGCAGCTCTTTGCAAAAGTGAGATATTGGCAAGGAAAAGCTGTCTTGTACCTTTACATTTTTCTCCCAAACGAAGGACACTAGAAAGAAAAATTTAAAGCCTCCTGTTAGGCCATCATCTACACGGCATAGCCCTGAATTTTCCAATGCGTAGCTCTTTGCAAAAGAGAGATATTGGCAAGGAAAAGCTGTCTTGTACCTTTGCATTTTTCTCCCAAACGAAGGACACTAGAAAGAAAATTTTAAAGCCTCCTCTTAGGCCATCATCTACACGGCATAGCCCTGAATTTTCCAATGCGCAGCTCTTTGCAAAAGTGAGATATTGGCAAGGAAAAGCTGTCTTGTACCTTTGCATTTTTCTCCCAAACGAAGGACACTAGAAAGAAATTTTTAAAGCCTCCTGTTAGGCCATCATCTACACGGCATAGCCCTGAATTTTCCAATGCGTAGCTCTTTGCAAAAGAGAGATATTGGCAAGGAAAAGCTGTCTTGTACCTTTGCATTTTTCTCCCAAACGAAGGACACTAGAAAGAAAATTTTAAAGCCTCCTGTTAGGCCATCATCTACACGGCATAGCCCTGAATTTTCCAATGCGTAGCTCTTTGCAAAAGAGAGATATTGGCAAGGAAAAGCTGTCTTGTACCTTTGCATTTTTCTCCCAAACGAAGGACACTAGAAAGAAAATTTTAAAGCCTCCTGTTAGGCCATCATCTAACGGCATAGCCCTGAATTTTCCAATGCGCAGCTCTTTGCAAAAGTGAGATATTGGCAAGGAAAAGCTGTCGTGTACCTTTAAATTTTTCTCCCAAACAAAGGACACTAGAAAGAAAAATTTAAAGCCTCCTGTTAGGCCATCATCTACACGGCATAGCCCTGAATTTTCCAATGCGTAGCTCTTTGCAAAAGAGAGATATTGGCAAGGAAAAGCTGTCTTGTACCTTTGCATTTTTCTCCCAAACGAAGGACACTAGAATGAAAATTTTAAAGCCTCCTGTTAGTGCTTCATCTACACGGTATAGCCCTGAATTTTCCAATGCGTAGCTCTTTGCAAAAGAGAGATATTGGCAAGGAAAAGCTGTCTTGTACCTTTGCATTTTTCTCCCAAACGAAGGACACTAGAAAGAAAATTTTAAAGCCTCCTGTTAGGCCATCATCTACACGCATAGCCCTGAATTTTCCAATGCGCAGCTCTTTGCAAAAGTGAGATATTGGCAAGGAAAAGCTGTCTTGTACCTTTACATTTTTCTCCCAAACGAAGGACACTAGAAAGAAAATTTTAAAGCCTCCTGTTAGGCCATCATCTACACGGCATAGCCCTGAATTTTCCAATGCGTAGCTCTTTGCAAAAGAGAGATATTGGCAAGGAAAAGCTGTCTTGTACCTTTGCATTTTTCTCCCAAACGAAGGACACTAGAAAGAAAATTTTAAAGCCTCCTGTTAGGCCATCATCTACACGGCATAGCCCTGAATTTTCCAATGCGTAGCTCTTTGCAAAAGAGAGATATTGGCAAGGAAAAGCTGTCTTGTACCTTTGCATTTTTCTCCCAAACGAAGGACACTAGAAAGAAAATTTTAAAGCCTCCTGTTAGGCCATCATCTAACGGCATAGCCCTGAATTTTCCAATGCGCAGCTCTTTGCAAAAGTGAGATATTGGCAAGGAAAAGCTGTCGTGTACCTTTAAATTTTTCTCCCAAACAAAGGACACTAGAAAGAAAAATTTAAAGCCTCCTGTTAGGCCATCATCTACACGGCATAGCCCTGAATTTTCCAATGCGTAGCTCTTTGCAAAAGAGAGATATTGGCAAGGAAAAGCTGTCTTGTACCTTTGCATTTTTCTCCCAAACGAAGGACACTAGAATGAAAATTTTAAAGCCTCCTGTTAGTGCTTCATCTACACGGTATAGCCCTGAATTTTCCAATGCGTAGCTCTTTGCAAAAGAGAGATATTGGCAAGGAAAAGCTGTCTTGTACCTTTGCATTTTTCTCCCAAACGAAGGACACTAGAAAGAAAATTTTAAAGCCTCCTGTTAGGCCATCATCTACACGCATAGCCCTGAATTTTCCAATGCGCAGCTCTTTGCAAAAGTGAGATATTGGCAAGGAAAAGCTGTCTTGTACCTTTACATTTTTCTCCCAAACGAAGGACACTAGAAAGAAAATTTTAAAGCCTCCTGTTAGGCCATCATCTACACGGCATAGCCCTGAATTTTCCAATGCGTAGCTCTTTGCAAAAGAGAGATATTGGCAACGAAAAGCTGTCTTGTACCTTTGCATTTTTCTCCCAAACGAAGGACACTAGAAAGAAAATTTTAAAGCCTCCTGTTAGGCCATCATCTACACGCATAGCCCTGAATTTTCCAATGCGCAGCTCTTTGCAAAAGTGAGATATTGGCAAGGAAAAGCTGTCTTGTACCTTTACATTTTTCTCCCAAACGAAGGACACTAGAAAGAAAATTTTAAAGCCTCCTGTTAGGCCATCATCTACACGGCATAGCCCTGAATTTTCCAATGCGTAGCTCTTTGCAAAAGAGAGATATTGGCAAGGAAAAGCTGTCTTGTACCTTTGCATTTTTCTCCCAAACGAAGGACACTAGAAAGAAAATTTTAAAGCCTCCTGTTAGGCCATCATCTACACGGCATAGCCCTGAATTTTCCAATGCGCAGCTCTTTGCAAAAGTGAGATATTGGCAAGGAAAAGCTGTCTTGTACCTTTACATTTTTCTCCCAAACGAAGGACACTAGAATGAAAATTTTAAAGCCTCCTGTTAGTGCATCATCTACACGGTATAGCCCTGAATTTTCCAATGCGTAGCTCTTTGCAAAAGAGAGATATTGGCAAGGAAAAGCTGTCTTGTACCTTTGCATTTTTCTCCCAAACGAAGGACACTAGAAAGAAAATTTTAAAGCCTCCTGTTAGTGCTTCATCTACACGGTATAGCCCTGAATTTTCCAATGCGCAGCTCTTTGCAAAAGTGAGATATTGGCAAGGAAAAGCTGTCTTGTACCTTTACATTTTTCTCCCAAACGAAGGACACTAGAACGAAAAATTGAAAGCCTCCTGTTAGGCCATCATCTACACGGCATAGCCCTGAATTTTCCAATGCGTAGCTCTTTGCAAAAGAGAGATATTGGCAAGGAAAAGCTGTCTTGTACCTTTGCATTTTTCTCCCAAACGAAGGACACTAGAATGAAAATTTTAAAGCCTCCTGTTAGTGCTTCATCTACACGGTATAGCCCTGAATTTTCCAATGCGTAGCTCTTTGCAAAAGAGAGATATTGGCAAGGAAAAGCTGTCTTGTACCTTTGCATTTTTCTCCCAAACGAAGGACACTAGAAAGAAAATTTTAAAGCCTCCTGTTAGGCCATCATCTACACTGCATAGCCCTGAATTTTCCAATGCGTAGCTCTTTGCAAAAGAGAGATATTGGCAAGGAAAAGCTGTCTTGTACCTTTGCATTTTTCTCCCAAACGAAGGACACTAGAAAGAAAATTTTAAAGCCTCCTGTTAGGCCATCATCTACACGCATAGCCCTGAATTTTCCAATGCGCAGCTCTTTGCAAAAGTGAGATATTGGCAAGGAAAAGCTGTCTTGTACCTTTACATTTTTCTCCCAAACGAAGGACACTAGAAAGAAAATTTTAAAGCCTCCTGTTAGGCCATCATCTACACGGCATAGCCCTGAATTTTCCAATGCGTAGCTCTTTGCAAAAGAGAGATATTGGCAAGGAAAAGCTGTCTTGTACCTTTGCATTTTTCTCCCAAACGAAGGACACTAGAAAGAAAATTTTAAAGCCTCCTGTTAGGCCATCATCTAACGGCATAGCCCTGAATTTTCCAATGCGCAGCTCTTTGCAAAAGTGAGATATTGGCAAGGAAAAGCTGTCTTGTACCTTTGCATTTTTCTCCCAAACGAAGGACACTAGAAAGAAAATTTTAAAGCCTCCTGTTAGTGCTTCATCTACACGGTATAGCCCTGAATTTTCCAATGCGCAGCTCTTTGCAAAAGTGAGATATTGGCAAGGAAAAGCTGTCTTGTACCTTTACATTTTTCTCCCAAACGAAGGACACTAGAACGAAAAATTGAAAGCCTCCTGTTAGGCCATCATCTACACGGCATAGCCCTGAATTTTCCAATGCGTAGCTCTTTGCAAAAGAGAGATATTGGCAAGGAAAAGCTGTCTTGTACCTTTGCATTTTTCTCCCAAACGAAGGACACTAGAATGAAAATTTTAAAGCCTCCTGTTAGTGCTTCATCTACACGGTATAGCCCTGAATTTTCCAATGCGTAGCTCTTTGCAAAAGAGAGATATTGGCAAGGAAAAGCTGTCTTGTACCTTTGCATTTTTCTCCCAAACGAAGGACACTAGAAAGAAAATTTTAAAGCCTCCTGTTAGGCCATCATCTAACGGCATAGCCCTGAATTTTCCAATGCGCAGCTCTTTGCAAAAGTGAGATATTGGCAAGGAAAAGCTGTCGTGTACCTTTAAATTTTTCTCCCAAACGAAGGACACTAGAAAGAAAAATGTAAAGCCTCCTGTTAGGCCATCATCTACACGGCATAGCCCTGAATTTTCCAATGCGTAGCTCTTTGCAAAAGAGAGATATTGGCATGGAAAAGCTGTCTTGTACCTTTGCATTTTTCTCCCAAACGAAGGACACTAGAAAGAAAATTTTAAAGCCTCCTGTTAGGCCATCATCTACACGGCATAGCCCTGAATTTTCCAATGCGCAGCTCTTTGCAAAAGTGAGATATTGGCAAGGAAAAGCTGTCTTGTACCTTTACATTTTTCTCCCAAACGAAGGACACTAGAATGAAAATTTTAAAGCCTCCTGTTAGTGCTTCATCTACACGGCATAGCCCTGAATTTTCCAATGATTAGCTCTTTGCAAAAGAGAGATATTGGCAAGGAAAAGCTGTCTTGTACCTTTGCATTTTTCTCCCAAACGAAGGACACTAGAAAGGAAATTTTAAAGCCTCCTGTTAGGCCATCATCTACACGGCATAGCCCTGAATTTTCCAATGCGTAGCTCTTTGCAAAAGAGAGATATTGGCAAGGAAAAGCTGTCTTGTACCTTTGCATTTTTCTCCCAAACGAAGGACACTAGAAAGAAAATGTTAAAGCCTCCTGTTAGGCCATCATCTACACGGCATAGCCCTGAATTTTCCAATGCGCAGCTCTTTGCAAAAGTGAGATATTGGCAAGGAAAAGCTGTCTTGTACCTTTACATTTTTCTCCCAAACGAAGGACACTAGAATGAAAATTTTAAAGCCTCCTGTTAGTGCTTCATCTACACGGTATAGCCCTGAATTTTCCAATGCGTAGCTCTTTGCAAAAGAGAGATATTGGCAAGGAAAAGCTGTCTTGTACCTTTGCATTTTGCTCCCAAACGAAGGACACTAGAAAGAAAATTTTAAAGCCTCCTGTTAGGCCATCATCTACACGGCATAGCCCTGAATTTTCCAATGCGCAGCTCTTTGCAAAAGAGAGATATTGGCAAGGAAAAGCTGTCTTGTACCTTTGCATTTTTCTCCCAAACGAAGGACACTAGAAAGAAATTTTTAAAGCCTCCTGTTAGGCCATCATCTACACGGCATAGCCCTGAATTTTCCAATGCGTAGCTCTTTGCAAAAGAGAGATATTGGCAAGGAAAAGCTGTCTTGTACCTTTGCATTTTTCTCCCAAACGAAGGACACTAGAAAGAAAATTTTAAAGCCTCCTGTTAGGCCATCATCTACACGGCATAGCCCTGAATTTTCCAATGCGTAGCTCTTTGCAAAAGAGAGATATTGGCAAGGAAAAGCTGTCTTGTACCTTTGCATTTTTCTCCCAAACGAAGGACACTAGAAAGAAAATTTTAAAGCCTCCTGTTAGTGCTTCATCTACACGGTATAGCCCTGAATTTTCCAATGCGCAGCTCTTTGCAAAAGTGAGATATTGGCAAGGAAAAGCTGTCTTGTACCTTTACATTTTTCTCCCAAACGAAGGACACTAGAAAGAAAAATTTAAAGCCTCCTGTTAGGCCATCATCTACACGGCATAGCCCTGAATTTTCCAATGCGTAGCTCTTTGCAAAAGAGAGATATTGGCAAGGAAAAGCTGTCTTGTACCTTTGCATTTTTCTCCCAAACGAAGGACACTAGAATGAAAATTTTAAAGCCTCCTGTTAGTGCTTCATCTACACGGCATAGCCCTGAATTTTCCAATGCGCAGCTCTTTGCAAAAGAGAGATATTGGCAAGGAAAAGCTGTCTTGTACCTTTGCATTTTTCTCCCAAACGAAGGACACTAGAAAGAAATTTTTAAAGCCTCCTGTTAGGCCATCATCTACACGGCATAGCCCTGAATTTTCCAATGCGTAGCTCTTTGCAAAAGAGAGATATTGGCAAGGAAAAGCTGTCTTGTACCTTTGCATTTTTCTCCCAAACGAAGGACACTAGAAAGAAAATTTTAAAGCCTCCTGTTAGGCCATCATCTACACGGCATAGCCCTGAATTTTCCAATGCGTAGCTCTTTGCAAAAGAGAGATATTGGCAAGGAAAAGCTGTCTTGTACCTTTGCATTTTTCTCCCAAACGAAGGACACTAGAAAGAAAATTTTAAAGCCTCCTGTTAGTGCTTCATCTACACGGTATAGCCCTGAATTTTCCAATGCGCAGCTCTTTGCAAAAGTGAGATATTGGCAAGGAAAAGCTGTCTTGTACCTTTACATTTTTCTCCCAAACGAAGGACACTAGAAAGAAAAATTTAAAGCCTCCTGTTAGGCCATCATCTACACGGCATAGCCCTGAATTTTCCAATGCGTAGCTCTTTGCAAAAGAGAGATATTGGCAAGGAAAAGCTGTCTTGTACCTTTGCATTTTTCTCCCAAACGAAGGACACTAGAATGAAAATTTTAAAGCCTCCTGTTAGTGCTTCATCTACACGGTATAGCCCTGAATTTTCCAATGCGTAGCTCTTTGCAAAAGAGAGATATTGGCAAGGAAAAGCTGTCTTGTACCTTTGCATTTTTCTCCCAAACGAAGGACACTAGAAAGAAAATTTTAAAGCCTCCTGTTAGGCCATCATCTACACGGCATAGCCCTGAATTTTCCAATGCGTAGCTCTTTGCAAAAGAGAGATATTGGCAAGGAAAAGCTGTCTTGTACCTTTGCATTTTTCTCCCAAACGAAGGACACTAGAAAGAAAATTTTAAAGCCTCCTGTTAGGCCATCATCTACACGGCATAGCCCTGAATTTTCCAATGCGCAGCTCTTTGCAAAAGTGAGATATTGGCAAGGAAAAGCTGTCTTGTACCTTTACATTTTTCTCCCAAACGAAGGACACTAGAATGAAAATTTTAAAGCCTCCTGTTAGTGCATCATCTACACGGTATAGCCCTGAATTTTCCAATGCGTAGCTCTTTGCAAAAGAGAGATATTGGCAAGGAAAAGCTGTCTTGTACCTTTGCATTTTTCTCCCAAACGAAGGACACTAGAAAGAAATTTTTAAAGCCTCCTGTTAGGCCATCATCTACACGGCATAGCCCTGAATTTTCCAATGCGTAGCTCTTTGCAAAAGAGAGATATTGGCAAGGAAAAGCTGTCTTGTACCTTTGCATTTTTCTCCCAAACGAAGGACACTAGAAAGAAAATTTTAAAGCCTCCTGTTAGGCCATCATCTACACGGCATAGCCCTGAATTTTCCAATGCGTAGCTCTTTGCAAAAGAGAGATATTGGCAAGGAAAAGCTGTCTTGTACCTTTGCATTTTTCTCCCAAACGAAGGACACTAGAATGAAAATTTTAAAGCCTCCTGTTAGTGCTTCATCTACACGGTATAGCCCTGAATTTTCCAATGCGTAGCTCTTTGCAAAAGAGAGATATTGGCAAGGAAAAGCTGTCTTGTACCTTTGCATTTTTCTCCCAAACGAAGGACACTAGAAAGAAAATTTTAAAGCCTCCTGTTAGGCCATCATCTAACGGCATAGCCCTGAATTTTCCAATGCGCAGCTCTTTGCAAAAGTGAGATATTGGCAAGGAAAAGCTGTCGTGTACCTTTAAATTTTTCTCCCAAACGAAGGACACTAGAAAGAAAAATGTAAAGCCTCCTGTTAGGCCATCATCTACACGGCATAGCCCTGAATTTTCCAATGTGCAGCTCTTTGCAAAAGAGAGATATTGGCAAGGAAAAGCTGTCTTGTACCTTTGCATTTTTCTCCCAAACGAAGGACACTAGAAAGAAAATTTTAAAGCCTCCTGTTAGGCCATCATCTACACGGCATAGCCCTGAATTTTCCAATGCGCAGCTCTTTGCAAAAGAGAGATATTGGCAAGGAAAAGCTGTCTTGTACCTTTGCATTTTTCTCCCAAACGAAGGACACTAGAAAGAAAATTTTAAAGCCTCCTGTTAGGCTATAATCTACACGGCATAACCCTGCATTTTCCAATGCGCAGCTCTTTGCAAAAGAGAGATATTGGCAAGGAAAAGCTGTCTTGTACCTTTGCATTTTTCTCCCAAACGAAGGACACTAGAAAGAAAATTTTAAAGCCTCCTGTTAGGCCATCATCTACACGGTATAGCCCTGAATTTTCCAATGCGTAGCTCTTTGCAAAAGAGAGATATTGGCAAGGAAAAGCTGTCTTGTACCTTTGCATTTTTCTCCCAAACGAAGGACACTAGAAAGAAAATTTTAAAGCCTCCTGTTAGGCCATCATCTACACGGCATAGCCCTGCATTTTCCAATGCGCAGCTCTTTGCAAAAGAGAGATATTGGCAAGGAAAAGCTGTCTTGTACCTTTGCATTTTTCTCCCAAACGAAGGACACTAGAAAGAAAATTTTAAAGCCTCCTGTTAGGCCATCATCTACACGGTATAGCCCTGAATTTTCCAATGCTTAGCTCTTTGCAAAAGAGAGATATTGGCAAGGAAAAGCTGTCTTGTACCTTTGCATTTTTCTCCCAAACGAAGGACACTAGAAAGAAAATTTTAAAGCCTCCTGTTAGGCCATCATCTACACGGCATAGCCCTGAATTTTCCAATGCGCAGCTCTTTGCAAAAGAGAGATATTGGCAAGGAAAAGCTGTCTTGTACCTTTACATTTTTCTCCTAAACGAAGGACACTAGAAAGAAAATTTTAAAGCCTCCTGTTAGGTCATCATCTACACGGCATAGCCCTGAATTTTCCAATGCGCAGCTCTTTGCAAAAGAGAGATATTGGCAAGGAAAAGCTGTCTTGTACCTTTGCATTTTTCTCCCAAACGAAGGACACTAGAAAGAAAATTTTAAAGCCTCCTGTTAGGCCATCATCTACACGGCATAGCCCTGAATTTTCCAATGCGCAGCTCTTTGCAAAAGAGAGATATTGGCAAGGAAAAGCTGTCTTGTACCTTTGCATTTTTTTCCCAAACGAAGGACACTAGAAAGAAAATTTTAAAGCCTCCTGTTAGGCCATCATCTACACGGCATAGCCCTGAATTTTCCAATGCGCAGCTCTTTGCAAAAGAGAGATATTGGCAAGGAAAAGCTGTCTTGTACCTTTGCATTTTTCTCCCAAACGAAGGACACTAGAAAGAAAATTTTAAAGCCTCCTGTTAGGCTATCATCTACACGGCATAACCCTGAATTTTCCAATGCGCAGCTCTTTGCAAAAGAGAGATATTTGCAAGAAAAAGCTGTCTTGTACCTTTGCATTTTTCTCCCAAACGAAGGACACTAGAAAGAAAATTTTAAAGCCTCCTGTTAGGCCATCATCTACACGGCATAGCCCTGAATTTTCCAATGCGTAGCTCTTTGCAAAAGAGAGATATTGGCAAGGAAAAGCTGTCTTGTACCTTTGCATTTTTCTCCCAAACGAAGGACAATAGAAAGAAAATTTTAAAGCCTCCTGTTAGGCTATCATCTACACGGCATAGCCCTGAATTTTCCAATGCGCAGCTCTTTGCAAAAGTGAGATATTGGCAAGGAAAAGCTGTCTTGTACCTTTACATTTTTCTCCCAAACGAAGGACACTAGAAAGAAAAAATTAAAGCCTCCTGTTAGGCCATCATATACACGGCATAGCCCTGAATTTTCCAATGCGTAGCTCTTTGCAAAAGAGAGATAGTGGCAAGGAAAAGCTGTCTTGTACCTTTACATTTTTCTCCCAAACGAAAGACACTAGAAAGAAAATTTTAAAGCCTCCTGTTAGGCCATCATCTACACGGTATAGCCCTGAATTTTCCAATGCGTAGCTCTTTGCAAATGAGAGATATTGGCAAGGAAAATCTGTCTTGTACCTTTGCATTTTTCTCCCAAACGAAGGACACTAGAAAGAAAATTTTAAAGCCTCCTGTTAGGCCATCATCTACACGGCATAGCCCTGAATTTTCCAATGCGCAGCTCTTTGCAAAAGAGAGATATTGGCAAGGAAAAGCTGTCTTGTACCTTTGCATTTTTCTCCCAAACGAAGGACACTAGAAAGAAAATTTTAAAGCCTCCTGTTAGGCCATCATCTACACGGCATAGCCCTGAATTTTCCAATGCGCAGCTCTTTGCAAAAGAGAGATATTGGCAAGGAAAAGCTGTCTTGTACCTTTGCATTTTTCTCCCAAACGAAGGACACTAGAAAGAAAATTTTAAAGCCTCCTGTTAGGCTATCATCTACACGGCATAACCCTGCATTTTCCAATGCGCAGCTCTTTGCAAAAGAGAGATATTGGCAAGGAAAAGCTGTCTTGTACCTTTGCATTTTTCTCCCAAACGAAGGACACTAGAAAGAAAATTTTAAAGCCTCCTGTTAGGCCATCATCTACACGGTATAGCCCTGAATTTTCCAATTCGTAGCTCTTTGCAAAAGAGAGATATTGGCAAGGAAAAGCTGTCTTGTACCTTTGCATTTTTCTCCCAAACGAAGGACACTAGAAAGAAAATTTTAAAGCCTCCTGTTAGGCCATCATCTACACGGCATAGCCCTGAATTTTCCAATGCGCAGCTCTTTGCAAAAGAGAGATATTGGCAAGGAAAAGCTGTCTTGTACCTTTGCATTTTTCTCCCAAACGAAGGACACTAGAAAGAAAATTTTAAAGCCTCCTGTTAGGCCATCATCTACACGGCATAGCCCTGAATTTTCCAATGCGCAGCTCTTTGCAAAAGAGAGATATTGGCAAGGAAAAGCTGTCTTGTACCTTTGCATTTTTCTCCCAAACGAAGGACACTAGAAAGAAAATTTTAAAGCCTCCTGTTAGGCTATCATCTACACGGCATAACCCTGCATTTTCCAATGCGCAGCTCTTTGCAAAAGAGAGATATTGGCAAGGAAAAGCTGTCTTGTACCTTTGCATTTTTCTCCCAAACGAAGGACACTAGAAAGAAAATTTTAAAGCCTCCTGTTAGGCCATCATCTACACGGTATAGCCCTGAATTTTCCAATGCGTAGCTCTTTGCAAAAGAGAGATATTGGCAAGGAAAAGCTGTCTTGTACCTTTGCATTTTTCTCCCAAACGAAGGACACTAGAAAGAAAATTTTAAAGCCTCCTGTTAGGCCATCATCTACACGGCATAGCCCTGAATTTTCCAATGCGCAGCTCTTTGCAAAAGAGAGATATTAGCAAGGAAAAGCTGTCTTGTACCTTTGCATTTTTCTCCCAAACGAAGGACACTAGAAAGAAAATTTTAAAGCCTCCTGTTAGGCCATCATCTACACGGCATAGCCCTGAATTTTCCAATGCGCAGCTCTTTGCAAAAGAGAGATATTGGCAAGGAAAAGCTGTCTTGTACCTTTGCATTTTTCTCCCAAACGAAGGACACTAGAAAGAAAAATTTAAAGCCTCCTGTTAGGCTATCATCTACACGGCATAACCCTGCATTTTCCAATGCGCAGCTCTTTGCAATAGAGATATATTGGCAAGGAAAAGCTGTCTTGTACCTTTGCATTTTTCTCCCAAACGAAGGACACTAGAAAGAAAATTTTAAAGCCTCCTGTTAGGCCATCATCTACACGGCATAGCCCTGAATTTTCCAATGTGCAGCTCTTTGCAAAAGAGAGATATTGGCAAGGAAAAGCTGTCTTGTACCTTTGCATTTTTCTCCCAAACGAAGGACACTAGAAAGAAAATTTTAAAGCCTCCTGTTAGGCCATCATCTACACGGCATAGCCCTGAATTTTCCAATGCGCAGCTCTTTGCAAAAGAGAGATATTGGCAAGGAAAAGCTGTCTTGTACCTTTGCATTTTTCTCCCAAACGAAGGACACTAGAAAGAAAATTTTAAAGCCTCCTGTTAGGCTATAATCTACACGGCATAACCCTGCATTTTCCAATGCGCAGCTCTTTGCAAAAGAGAGATATTGGCAAGGAAAAGCTGTCTTGTACCTTTGCATTTTTCTCCCAAACGAAGGACACTAGAAAGAAAATTTTAAAGCCTCCTGTTAGGCCATCATCTACACGGTATAGCCCTGAATTTTCCAATGCGTAGCTCTTTGCAAAAGAGAGATATTGGCAAGGAAAAGCTGTCTTGTACCTTTGCATTTTTCTCCCAAACGAAGGACACTAGAAAGAAAATTTTAAAGCCTCCTGTTAGGCCATCATCTACACGGCATAGCCCTGCATTTTCCAATGCGCAGCTCTTTGCAAAAGAGAGATATTGGCAAGGAAAAGCTGTCTTGTACCTTTGCATTTTTCTCCCAAACGAAGGACACTAGAAAGAAAATTTTAAAGCCTCCTGTTAGGCCATCATCTACACGGTATAGCCCTGAATTTTCCAATGCTTAGCTCTTTGCAAAAGAGAGATATTGGCAAGGAAAAGCTGTCTTGTACCTTTGCATTTTTCTCCCAAACGAAGGACACTAGAAAGAAAATTTTAAAGCCTCCTGTTAGGCCATCATCTACACGGCATAGCCCTGAATTTTCCAATGCGCAGCTCTTTGCAAAAGAGAGATATTGGCAAGGAAAAGCTGTCTTGTACCTTTACATTTTTCTCCTAAACGAAGGACACTAGAAAGAAAATTTTAAAGCCTCCTGTTAGGTCATCATCTACACGGCATAGCCCTGAATTTTCCAATGCGCAGCTCTTTGCAAAAGAGAGATATTGGCAAGGAAAAGCTGTCTTGTACCTTTGCATTTTTCTCCCAAACGAAGGACACTAGAAAGAAAATTTTAAAGCCTCCTGTTAGGCCATCATCTACACGGCATAGCCCTGAATTTTCCAATGCGCAGCTCTTTGCAAAAGAGAGATATTGGCAAGGAAAAGCTGTCTTGTACCTTTGCATTTTTTTCCCAAACGAAGGACACTAGAAAGAAAATTTTAAAGCCTCCTGTTAGGCCATCATCTACACGGCATAGCCCTGAATTTTCCAATGCGCAGCTCTTTGCAAAAGAGAGATATTGGCAAGGAAAAGCTGTCTTGTACCTTTGCATTTTTCTCCCAAACGAAGGACACTAGAAAGAAAATTTTAAAGCCTCCTGTTAGGCTATCATCTACACGGCATAACCCTGAATTTTCCAATGCGCAGCTCTTTGCAAAAGAGAGATATTTGCAAGAAAAAGCTGTCTTGTACCTTTGCATTTTTCTCCCAAACGAAGGACACTAGAAAGAAAATTTTAAAGCCTCCTGTTAGGCCATCATCTACACGGCATAGCCCTGAATTTTCCAATGCGTAGCTCTTTGCAAAAGAGAGATATTGGCAAGGAAAAGCTGTCTTGTACCTTTGCATTTTTCTCCCAAACGAAGGACAATAGAAAGAAAATTTTAAAGCCTCCTGTTAGGCTATCATCTACACGGCATAGCCCTGAATTTTCCAATGCGCAGCTCTTTGCAAAAGTGAGATATTGGCAAGGAAAAGCTGTCTTGTACCTTTACATTTTTCTCCCAAACGAAGGACACTAGAAAGAAAAAATTAAAGCCTCCTGTTAGGCCATCATATACACGGCATAGCCCTGAATTTTCCAATGCGTAGCTCTTTGCAAAAGAGAGATAGTGGCAAGGAAAAGCTGTCTTGTACCTTTACATTTTTCTCCCAAACGAAAGACACTAGAAAGAAAATTTTAAAGCCTCCTGTTAGGCCATCATCTACACGGTATAGCCCTGAATTTTCCAATGCGTAGCTCTTTGCAAATGAGAGATATTGGCAAGGAAAATCTGTCTTGTACCTTTGCATTTTTCTCCCAAACGAAGGACACTAGAAAGAAAATTTTAAAGCCTCCTGTTAGGCCATCATCTACACGGCATAGCCCTGAATTTTCCAATGCGCAGCTCTTTGCAAAAGAGAGATATTGGCAAGGAAAAGCTGTCTTGTACCTTTGCATTTTTCTCCCAAACGAAGGACACTAGAAAGAAAATTTTAAAGCCTCCTGTTAGGCCATCATCTACACGGCATAGCCCTGAATTTTCCAATGCGCAGCTCTTTGCAAAAGAGAGATATTGGCAAGGAAAAGCTGTCTTGTACCTTTGCATTTTTCTCCCAAACGAAGGACACTAGAAAGAAAATTTTAAAGCCTCCTGTTAGGCTATCATCTACACGGCATAACCCTGCATTTTCCAATGCGCAGCTCTTTGCAAAAGAGAGATATTGGCAAGGAAAAGCTGTCTTGTACCTTTGCATTTTTCTCCCAAACGAAGGACACTAGAAAGAAAATTTTAAAGCCTCCTGTTAGGCCATCATCTACACGGTATAGCCCTGAATTTTCCAATTCGTAGCTCTTTGCAAAAGAGAGATATTGGCAAGGAAAAGCTGTCTTGTACCTTTGCATTTTTCTCCCAAACGAAGGACACTAGAAAGAAAATTTTAAAGCCTCCTGTTAGGCCATCATCTACACGGCATAGCCCTGAATTTTCCAATGCGCAGCTCTTTGCAAAAGAGAGATATTGGCAAGGAAAAGCTGTCTTGTACCTTTGCATTTTTCTCCCAAACGAAGGACACTAGAAAGAAAATTTTAAAGCCTCCTGTTAGGCCATCATCTACACGGCATAGCCCTGAATTTTCCAATGCGCAGCTCTTTGCAAAAGAGAGATATTGGCAAGGAAAAGCTGTCTTGTACCTTTGCATTTTTCTCCCAAACGAAGGACACTAGAAAGAAAATTTTAAAGCCTCCTGTTAGGCTATCATCTACACGGCATAACCCTGCATTTTCCAATGCGCAGCTCTTTGCAAAAGAGAGATATTGGCAAGGAAAAGCTGTCTTGTACCTTTGCATTTTTCTCCCAAACGAAGGACACTAGAAAGAAAATTTTAAAGCCTCCTGTTAGGCCATCATCTACACGGTATAGCCCTGAATTTTCCAATGCGTAGCTCTTTGCAAAAGAGAGATATTGGCAAGGAAAAGCTGTCTTGTACCTTTGCATTTTTCTCCCAAACGAAGGACACTAGAAAGAAAATTTTAAAGCCTCCTGTTAGGCCATCATCTACACGGCATAGCCCTGAATTTTCCAATGCGCAGCTCTTTGCAAAAGAGAGATATTAGCAAGGAAAAGCTGTCTTGTACCTTTGCATTTTTCTCCCAAACGAAGGACACTAGAAAGAAAATTTTAAAGCCTCCTGTTAGGCCATCATCTACACGGCATAGCCCTGAATTTTCCAATGCGCAGCTCTTTGCAAAAGAGAGATATTGGCAAGGAAAAGCTGTCTTGTACCTTTGCATTTTTCTCCCAAACGAAGGACACTAGAAAGAAAAATTTAAAGCCTCCTGTTAGGCTATCATCTACACGGCATAACCCTGCATTTTCCAATGCGCAGCTCTTTGCAATAGAGATATATTGGCAAGGAAAAGCTGTCTTGTACCTTTGCATTTTTCTCCCAAACGAAGGACACTAGAAAGAAAATTTTAAAGCCTCCTGTTAGGCCCTCATCTACACGGCATAGCCCTGAATTTTCCAATGCGTAGCTCTTTGCAAAAGAGAGATATTGGCAAGGAAAAGCTGTCTTGTACCTTTGCATTTTTCTCCCAAACGAAGGACACTAGAAAGAAAATTTTAAAGCCTCCTGTTAGGCCATCATCTACACGGCATAGCCCTGAATTTTCCAATGCGCAGCTCTTTGCAAAAGTGAGATATTGGCAAGGAAAAGCTGTCTTGTACCTTTTTATTTTTCTCCCAAACGAAGGACACTAGAATGAAAATTTTAAAGCCTCCTGTTAGGCCATCATCTACACGGCATAGCCCTGAATTTTCCAATGCGTACCTCTTTGCAAAAGATAGATATTGGCAAGGAAAAGCTGTCTTGTACCTTTGCATTTTTCTCCCAAACGAAGGACACTAGAAAGAAAATTTTAAAGCCTCCTGTTAGGCCATCATCTACACGGCATAGCCCTGAATTTTCCAATGCGCAGCTCTTTGCAAAAGAGAGATATTGGCAAGGAAAAGCTGTCTTGTACCTTTGCATTTTTCTCCCAAACGAAGGACACTAGAAAGAAAATTTTAAAGCCTCCTGTTAGGCTATCATCTACACGGCATAACCCTGAATTTTCCAATGCGCAGCTCTTTGCAAAAGAGAGATATTGGCAAGGAAAAGCTGTCTTGTACCTTTACATTTTTCTCCCAAACGAAGGACACTAGAAAGAAAATTTTAAAGCCTCCTGTTAGGCCATCATCTACACGGCATAGCCCTGAATTTTCCAATGCGTAGCTCTTTGCAAAAGAGAGATATTGGCAAGGAAAAGCTGTCTTGTACCTTTGCATTTTTCTCCCAAACGAAGGACACTAGAAAGAAAATTTTAAAGCCTCCTGTTAGGCCATCATCTACACGGCATAGCCCTGAATTTTCCAATGCGCAGCTCTTTGCAAAAGAGAGATATTGGCAAGGAAAAGCTGTCTTGTACCTTTGCATTTTTCTCCCAAACGAAGGACACTAGAAAGAAAATTTTAAAGCCTCCTGTTAGGCCATCATCTACACGGCATAGCCCTGAATTTTCCAATGCGCAGCTCTTTGCAAAAGAGAGATATTGGCAAGGAAAAGCTGTCTTGTACCTTTGCATTTTTCTCCCAAACGAAGGACACTAGAAAGAAAATTTTAAAGCCTCCTGTTAGGCCATCATCTACACGGCATAGCCCTGAATTTTCCAATGCGCAGCTCTTTGCAAAAGTGAGATATTGGCAAGGAAAAGCTGTCTTGTACCTTTTTATTTTTCTCCCAAACGAAGGACACTAGAATGAAAATTTTAAAGCCTCCTGTTAGGCCATCATCTACACGGCATAGCCCTGAATTTTCCAATGCGTAGCTCTTTGCAAAAGATAGATATTGGCAAGGAAAAGCTGTCTTGTACCTTTGCATTTTTCTCCCAAACGAAGGACACTAGAAAGAAAATTTTAAAGCCTCCTGTTAGGCCATCATCTACACGGCATAGCCCTGAATTTTCCAATGCGCAGCTCTTTGCAAAAGAGAGATATTGGCAAGGAAAAGCTGTCTTGTACCTTTGCATTTTTCTCCCAAACGAAGGACACTAGAAAGAAAATTTTAAAGCCTCCTGTTAGGCTATCATCTACACGGCATAACCCTGAATTTTCCAATGCGCAGCTCTTTGCAAAAGAGAGATATTGGCAAGGAAAAGCTGTCTTGTACCTTTACATTTTTCTCCCAAACGAAGGAAACTAGAAAGAAAATTTTAAAGCCTCCTGTTAGGCCATCATCTACACGGCATAGCCCTGAATTTTCCAATGCGTAGCTCTTTGCAAAAGAGAGATATTGGCAAGGAAAAGCTGTCTTCTACCTTTGCATTTTTCTCCCAAACGAAGGACACTAGAAAGAAAATTTTAAAGCCTCCTGTTAGGCCATCATCTACACGGCATAGTCCTGAATTTTCCATTGCGCAGCTCTTTGCAAAAGTGAGATATTGGCAAGGAAAAGCTGTCTTGTACCTTTACATTTTTCTCCCAAACGAAGGACACTAGAAAGAAAATTTTAAAGCCTCCTGTTAGGCCATCATCTACACGGCATAGCCCTGAATTTTCCAATGCGCAGCTCTTTGCAAAAGAGAGATATTGGCAAGGAAAAGCTGTCTTGTACCTTTGCATTTTTCTCCCAAACGAAGGACACTAGAAAGAAAATTTTAAAGCCTCCTGTTAGGCTATCATCTACACGGCATAACCCTGCATTTTCCAATGCGCAGCTCTTTGCAAAAGAGAGATATTGGCAAGGAAAAGCTGTCTTGTACCTTTGCATTTTTCTCCCAAACGAAGGACACTAGAAAGAAAATTTTAAAGCCTCCTGTTAGGCCATCATCTACACGGCATAGCCCTGAATTTTCCAATGCGCAGCTCTTTGCAAAAGTGAGATATTGGCAAGGAAAAGCTGTCTTGTACCTTTACATTTTTCTCCCAAACGAAGGACACTAGAAAGAAAATTTTAAAGCCTCCTGTTAGGCCATCATCTACACGGCATAGCCCTGAATTTTCCAATGCGCAGCTCTTTGCAAAAGAGAGATATTGGCAAGGAAAAGCTGTCTTGTACCTTTGCATTTTTCTTCCAAACGAAGGACACTAGAAAGAAAATTTTAAAGCCTCCTGTTAGGCCATCATCTACACGGCATAGCCCTGAATGTTCCAATGCGCAGCTCTTTGCAAAAGAGAGATATTGGCAAGGAAAAGCTGTCTTGTACCTTTGCATTTTTCTCCCAAACGAAGGACACTAGAAAGAAAATTTTAAAGCCTCCTGTTAGGCCATCATCTACACGGCATAGCCCTGAATTTTCCAATGCGTAGCTCTTTGCAAAAGAGAGATATTGGCAAGGAAAAGCTGTCTTGTACCTTTGCATTTTTCTCCCAAACGAAGGACACTAGAAAGAAAATTTTAAAGCCTCCTGTTAGGCCATCATCTACACGGCATAGCCCTGAATTTTCCAATGTGCAGCTCTTTGCAAAAGAGAGATATTGGCAAGGAAAAGCTGTCTTGTACCTTTGCATTTTTCTCCCAAACGAAGGACACTAGAAAATTTTTTTTAAAGCCTCCTGTTAGGCTATCATCTACACGGCATAACCCTGAATTTTCCAATGCGCAGCTCTTTGCAAAAGAGAGATATTGGCAAGGAAAAGCTGTCTTGTACCTTTGCATTTTTCTCCTAAACGAAGGACACTAGAAAGAAAATTTTAAAGCCTCCTGTTAGGCCATCATCTACACGGCATAGCCCTGAATTTTCCAATGCGTAGCTCTTTGCAAAAGAGAGATATTGGCAAGGAAAAGCTGTCTTGTACCTTTGCATTTTTCTCCCAAACGAAGGACACTAGAAAGAAAATTTTAAAGCCTCCTGTTAGGCCATCATCTACACGGCATAGCCCTGAATTTTCCAATGCGCAGCTCTTTGCAAAAGTGAGATATTGGCAAGGAAAAGCTGTCTTGTACCTTTACATTTTTCTCCCAAACGAAGGACACTAGAATGAAAATTTTAAAGCCTCCTGTTAGTGCTTCATCTACACGGTATAGCCCTGAATTTTCCAATGCGTAGCTCTTTGCAAAAGAGAGATATTGGCAAGGAAAAGCTGTCTTGTACCTTTGCATTTTTCTCCAAACGAAGGACACTAGAAAGAAAATTTTAAAGCCTCCTGTTAGGCCATCATCTACACGGCATAGCCCTTAATTTTCCAATGCACAGCTCTTTGCAAAAGAGAGATATTGGCAAGGAAAAGCTGTCTTGTACCTTTGCATTTTTCTCCCAAACGAAGGACACTAGAAAGAAATTTTTAAAGCCTCCTGTTAGGCCATCATCTACACGGCATAGCCCTGAATTTTCCAATGCGTAGCTCTTTGCAAAAGAGAGATATTGGCAAGGAAAAGCTGTCTTGTACCTTTGCATTTTTCTCCCAAACGAAGGACACTAGAAAGAAAATTTTAAAGCCTCCTGTTAGTGCTTCATCTACACGGTATAGCTCTGAATTTTCCAATGCGCAGCTCTTTGCAAAAGTGAGATATTGGCAAGGAAAAGCTGTCTTGTACCTTTGCATTTTTCTCCCAAACGAAGGACACTAGAAAGAAAATTTTAAAGCCTCCTGTTAGGCTATCATCTACACGGCATAACCCTGCATTTTCCAATGCGCAGCTCTTTGCAAAAGAGAGATATTGGCAAGGAAAAGCTGTCTTGTACCTTTGCATTTTTCTCCCAAACGAAGGACACTAGAAAGAAAATTTTAAAGCCTCCTGTTAGGCCATCATCTACACGGCATAGCCCTGAATTTTACAATGCGTAGCTCTTTGCAAAAGATAGATATTGGCAAGGAAAAGCTGTCTTGTACCTTTGCATTTTTCTCCCAAACGAAGGACACTAGAAAGAAAATTTTAAAGCCTCCTGTTAGGCCATCATCTACACGGCATAGCCCTGAATTTTCCAATGCGCAGCTCTTTGCAAAAGAGAGATATTGGCAAGGAAAAGCTGTCTTGTACCTTTGCATTTTTCTCCCAAACGAAGGACACTAGAAAGAAAATTTTAAAGCCTCCTGTTAGGCCATCATCTACACGGCATAGCCCTGAATTTTCCAATGCGCAGCTCTTTGCAAAAGTGAGATATTGGCAAGGAAAAGCTGTATTGTACCTTTACATTTTTCTCCCAAACGAAGGACACTAGAATGAAAATTTTAAAGCCTCCTGTTAGTGCTTCATCTACACGGTATAGCCCTGAATTTTCCAATGCGTAGCTCTTTGCAAAAGAGAGATATTGGCAAGGAAAAGCTGTCTTGTACCTTTGCATTTTTCTCCCAAACGAAGGACACTAGAAAGAAAATTTTAAAGCCTCCTGTTAGGCCATCATCTACACGGCATAGCCCTGAATTTTCCAATGCACAGCTCTTTGCAAAAGAGAGATATTGGCAAGGAAAAGCTGTCTTGTACCTTTGCATTTTTCTCCCAAACGAAGGACACTAGAAAGACATTTTTAAAGCCTCCTGTTAGGCCATCATCTACACGGCATAGCCCTGAATTTTCCAATGCGTAGCTCTTTGCAAAAGAGAGATATTGGCAAGGAAAAACTGTCTTCTACCTTTGCATTTTTCTCTCAAACGAAGGACACTAGAAAGAAAATTTTAAAGCCTCCTGTTAGGTCATCATCTACACGGCATAGTCCTGAATTTTCCAATGCGCAGCTCTTTGCAAAAGTGAGATATTGGCAAGGAAAAGCTGTCTTGTACCTTTACATTTTTCTCCCAAACGAAGGACACTAGAAAGAAAATTTTAAAGCCTCCTGTTAGGCCATCATCTACACGGCATAGCCCTGAATTTTCCAATGCGCAGCTCTTTGCAAAAGAGAGATATTGGCAAGGAAAAGCTGTCTTGTACCTTTGCATTTTTCTCCCAAACGAAGGACACTAGAAAATTTTTTTTAAAGCCTCCTGTTAGGCTATCATCTACACGGCATAACCCTGCATTTTCCAATGCGCAGCTCTTTGCAAAAGAGAGATATTGGCAAGGAAAAGCTGTCTTGTACCTTTGCATTTTTCTCCCAAACGAAGGACACTAGAAAGAAAATTTTAAAGCCTCCTGTTATGCCATCATCTACACGGTATAGCCCTGAATTTTCCAATGCGTAGCTCTTTGCAAAAGAGAGATATTGGCAAGGAAAAGCTGTCTTGTACCTTTGCATTTTTCTCCCAAACGAAGGACACTAGAAAGAAAATTTTAAAGCCTCCTGTTAGGCCATCATCTACACGGCATAGCCCTTAATTTTCCAATGCACAGCTCTTTGCAAAAGAGAGATATTGGCAAGGAAAAGCTGTCTTGTACCTTTGCATTTTTCTCCCAAACGAAGGACACTAGAAAGAAATTTTTAAAGCCTCCTGTTAGGCCATCATCTACACGGCATAGCCCTGAATTTTCCAATGCGTAGCTCTTTGCAAAAGAGAGATATTGGCAAGGAAAAGCTGTCTTGTACCTTTGCATTTTTCTCCCAAACGAAGGACACTAGAAAGAAAATTTTAAAGCCTCCTGTTAGGCCTTCATCTACACGGCATAGCCCTGAATTTTCCAATGCGTAGCTCTTTGCAAAAGAGAGATATTGGCAAGGAAAAGCTGTCTTGTACCTTTGCATTTTTCTCCAAAACGAAGGACACTAGAAAGAAAATTTTAAAGCCTCCTGTTAGTGCTTCATCTACACGGTATAGCTCTGAATTTTCCAATGCGCAGCTCTTTGCAAAAGTGAGATATTGGCAAGGAAAAGCTGTCTTGTACCTTTACATTTTTCTCCCAAACGAAGGACACTAGAATGAAAATTTTAAAGCCTCCTGTTAGTGCTTCATCTACACGGTATAGCCCTGAATTTTCCAATGCGTAGCTCTTTGCAAAAGAGAGATATTGGCAAGGAAAAGCTGTCTTGTACCTTTGCATTTTTCTCCAAACGAAGGACACTAGAAAGAAAATTTTAAAGCCTCCTGTTAGGCCATCATCTACACGGCATAGCCCTTAATTTTCCAATGCACAGCTCTTTGCAAAAGAGAGATATTGGCAAGGAAAAGCTGTCTTGTACCTTTGCATTTTTCTCCCAAACGAAGGACACTAGAAAGAAATTTTTAAAGCCTCCTGTTAGGCCATCATCTACACGGCATAGCCCTGAATTTTCCAATGCGTAGCTCTTTGCAAAAGAGAGATATTGGCAAGGAAAAGCTGTCTTGTACCTTTGCATTTTTCTCCCAAACGAAGGACACTAGAAAGAAAATTTTAAAGCCTCCTGTTAGTGCTTCATCTACACGGTATAGCTCTGAATTTTCCAATGCGCAGCTCTTTGCAAAAGTGAGATATTGGCAAGGAAAAGCTGTCTTGTACCTTTGCATTTTTCTCCCAAACGAAGGACACTAGAAAGAAAATTTTAAAGCCTCCTGTTAGGCCATCATCTACACGGCATAGCCCTGAATTTTCCAATGCGCAGCTCTTTGCAAAAGAGAGATATTGGCAAGGAAAAGCTGTCTTGTACCTTTGCATTTTTCTCCCAAACGAAGGACACTAGAAAGAAAATTTTAAAGCCTCCTGTTAGGCCATCATCTACACGGCATAGCCCTGAATTTTCCAATGCGCAGCTCTTTGCAAAAGTGAGATATTGGCAAGGAAAAGCTGTATTGTACCTTTACATTTTTCTCCCAAACGAAGGACACTAGAATGAAAATTTTAAAGCCTCCTGTTAGTGCTTCATCTACACGGTATAGCCCTGAATTTTCCAATGCGTAGCTCTTTGCAAAAGAGAGATATTGGCAAGGAAAAGCTGTCTTGTACCTTTGCATTTTTCTCCCAAACGAAGGACACTAGAAAGAAAATTTTAAAGCCTCCTGTTAGGCCATCATCTACACGGCATAGCCCTGAATTTTCCAATGCACAGCTCTTTGCAAAAGAGAGATATTGGCAAGGAAAAGCTGTCTTGTACCTTTGCATTTTTCTCCCAAACGAAGGACACTAGAAAGACATTTTTAAAGCCTCCTGTTAGGCCATCATCTACACGGCATAGCCCTGAATTTTCCAATGCGTAGCTCTTTGCAAAAGAGAGATATTGGCAAGGAAAAACTGTCTTCTACCTTTGCATTTTTCTCTCAAACGAAGGACACTAGAAAGAAAATTTTAAAGCCTCCTGTTAGGTCATCATCTACACGGCATAGTCCTGAATTTTCCAATGCGCAGCTCTTTGCAAAAGTGAGATATTGGCAAGGAAAAGCTGTCTTGTACCTTTACATTTTTCTCCCAAACGAAGGACACTAGAAAGAAAATTTTAAAGCCTCCTGTTAGGCCATCATCTACACGGCATAGCCCTGAATTTTCCAATGCGCAGCTCTTTGCAAAAGAGAGATATTGGCAAGGAAAAGCTGTCTTGTACCTTTGCATTTTTCTCCCAAACGAAGGACACTAGAAAAATTTTTTTAAAGCCTCCTGTTAGGCTATCATCTACACGGCATAACCCTGCATTTTCCAATGCGCAGCTCTTTGCAAAAGAGAGATATTGGCAAGGAAAAGCTGTCTTGTACCTTTGCATTTTTCTCCCAAACGAAGGACACTAGAAAGAAAATTTTAAAGCCTCCTGTTATGCCATCATCTACACGGTATAGCCCTGAATTTTCCAATGCGTAGCTCTTTGCAAAAGAGAGATATTGGCAAGGAAAAGCTGTCTTGTACCTTTGCATTTTTCTCCCAAACGAAGGACACTAGAAAGAAAATTTTAAAGCCTCCTGTTAGGCCATCATCTACACGGCATAGCCCTTAATTTTCCAATGCACAGCTCTTTGCAAAAGAGAGATATTGGCAAGGAAAAGCTGTCTTGTACCTTTGCATTTTTCTCCCAAACGAAGGACACTAGAAAGAAATTTTTAAAGCCTCCTGTTAGGCCATCATCTACACGGCATAGCCCTGAATTTTCCAATGCGTAGCTCTTTGCAAAAGAGAGATATTGGCAAGGAAAAGCTGTCTTGTACCTTTGCATTTTTCTCCCAAACGAAGGACACTAGAAAGAAAATTTTAAAGCCTCCTGTTAGGCCTTCATCTACACGGCAT
>NW_026969313.1:0-45309 GCF_028390025.1 Pseudophryne corroboree
GAGAAAAATGCAATGGTACAAGACAGCTTTTCCTTGCCAATATCTCTCTTTTGCAAAGAGCTACGCATTGGAAAATTCAGGGCTATGTCGTGTAGATGATGGCCTAACAGGAGGCTTTAAAATTTTCTTTCTAGTGTCCTTCGTTTGGGAGAAAAATGCAATGGTACAAGACAGCTTTTCCTTGCCAATATCTCTCTTTTGCAAAGAGCTACGCATTGGAAAATTCAGGGCTATGTCGTGTAGATGATGGCCTAACAGGAGGCTTTAACATTTTCTTTCTAGTGACCTACGTTTGGGAGAAAAATGCAAAGGTACAAGACAGCTTTTACTTGCCAATATCTCTCTTTTGCAAAGAGCTGCGCATTGGAAAATTCAGGGCTATGTCGTGTAGATGATGGCCTAACAGGAGGCTTTAAAATTTTCTTTCTAGTGTCCTTCGTTTGGGAGAAAAATGCAATGGTACAAGAAAGCTTTTCCTTGCCAATATCTCTCTTTTGCAAAGAGCTGCGCATTGGAAAATTCAGGGCTATGTCGTGTAGATGATGGCCTAACAGGAGGCTTTAAAATTTTCTTTCTAGTGTCCTTCGTTTGGGAGAAAAATGCAAAGGTACCTGACAGCTTTTCCTTGCCAATATCTCTCTTTTGTAAAGAGCTACGCATTGGAAAATTCAGGACTATGTCGTGTAGATGATGGCCTAACAGGAGGCTTTAAAATTTTCTTTCTAGTGACCTTCGTTTGGGAGAAAAATGCAAAGGTACCTGACAGCTTTTCCTTGCCAATATCTCTCTTTTGCAAAGAGCTGCGCATTGGAAAATTCAGGGCTATGTCGTGTAGATGATGGCATAACAGGAGGCTTTAAAATTTTAATTCTAGTGTCCTTCGTTTGGGAGAAAAATTCAAAGGTACAAGACAGCTTTTCCTTGCCAATATCTCTCTTTTGCAAAGAGCTACGCATTGGAAAATTCAGGGCTATGTCGTGTAGATGATGGCCTAACAGGAGGCTTTAAAATTTTCTTTCTAGTGACCTTCGTTTGGGAGAAAAATGCAAAGGTACAAGACAGCTTTTCCTTGCCAATATCTCTCTTTTGCAAAGAGCTGCGCATTGGAAAATTCAGGGCTATGTCGTGTAGATGATGGCCTAACAGGAGGCTTTAAAATTTTCTTTCTAGTGTCCTTCGTTTGGGAGAAAAATGCAATGGTACAAGAAAGCTTTTCCTTGCCAATATCTCT
The DNA here is from genome assembly GCF_028390025.1 of Pseudophryne corroboree. Classification (NCBI taxonomy): domain Eukaryota; kingdom Metazoa; phylum Chordata; class Amphibia; order Anura; family Myobatrachidae; genus Pseudophryne; species Pseudophryne corroboree. The sequence continues at coordinate 1,232 of NW_026969313.1, forward strand.
CTTTTGCAAAGAGCTGCGCATTGGAAAATTCAGGGCTATGTCGTGTAGATGATGGCCTAACAGAAGGCTTTAAAATTTTCTTTCTAGTGTCCTTCGTTTGGGAGAAAAATGCAAAGGTACTAGACAGCTTTTCCTTGCCAATATCTCTCTTTTGTAAAGAGCTACGCATTGGAAAATTCAGGACTATGTCGTGTAGATGATGGCCTAACAGTATGCTTTAAAATTTTCTTTCTAGTGACCTTCGTTTGGGAGAAAAATGCAAAGGTACCTGACAGCTTTTCCTTGCCAATATCTCTCTTTTGCAAAGAGCTGCGCATTGGAAAATTCAGGGCTATGTCGTGTAGATGATGGCATAACAGGAGGCTTTAAAATTTTAATTCTAGTGTCCTTCGTTTGGGAGAAAAATGCAAAGGTACAAGACAGCTTTTCCTTGCCAATATCTCTCTTTTGCAAAGAGCTGCGCATTGGAAAATTCAGGGCTATTTCGTGTAGATGATGGCCTAACAGGAGGCTTTAAAATTTTCTTTCTATTGTCCTTCGTTTGGGAGAAAAATGCAATGGTACAAGACAGCTTTTCCTTGCCAATATCTCTCTTTTGCAAAGAGCTGCGCATTGGAAAATTCAGGGCTATTTCGTGTAGATGATGGCCTAACAGGAGGCTTTAAAATTTTCTTTCTAGTGACCTTCGTTTGGGAGAAAAATGCAAAGGTACAAGACAGCTTTTCCATGCCAATATCTCTCTTTTGCAAAGAGCTGCGCATTGGAAAATTCAGGGCTATTTCGTGTAGATGATGGCCTAACAGGAGGCTTTAAAATTTTCTTTCTAGTGTCCTTCGTTTGGGAGAAAAATGCAAAGGTACAAGACAGCTTTTCCTTGCCAATATCTCTCTTTTGCAAAGAGCTACGCATTGGAAAATTCAGGGCTATGTCGTGTAGATGATGGCCTAACAGGAGGCTTTAAAATTTTAATTCTAGTGTCCTTCGTTTGGGAGATAAATGCAAAGGTACAAGATAGCTTTTCCTTGCCAATATCTCTCTTTTACAAAGAGCTACGCATTGGAAAATTCAGGGCTATGTCGTGTAGATGATGGCCTAACAGGAGGCTTTAAAATTTTCTTTCTAGTGTCCTTCGTTTGGGAGAAAAATGCAATGGTACAAGACAGCTTTTCCTTGCCAATATTTCTCTTTTGCAAAGAGCTACGCATTGGAAAATTCAGGGCTATGTCATGTAGATGATGGCCTAACAGGAGGCTTTAAAATGTTCTTTCTAGTGACCTTCGTTTGGGAGAAAAATGCAAAGGTACAAGACAGCTTTTCCTTGCCAATATCTCTCTTTTGCAAAGAGCTGCGCATTGGAAAATTCAGGGCTATGTCGTGTAGATGATGGCCTAACAGGAGGCTTTAAAATTTTCTTTCTAGTGTCCTTCGTTTGGGAGAAAAATGCAATGGTACAAGACAGCTTTTCCTTGCCAATATCTCTCTTTTGCAAAGAGCTGCGCATTGGAAAATTCAGGGCTATTTCGTGTAGATGATGGCCTAACAGGAGGCTTTAAAATTTTCTTTCTAGTGTCCTTCGTTTGGGAGAAAAATGCAAAGGTACAAGACAGCTTTTCCTTGCCAATATCTCTCTTTTGCAAAGAGCTACGCATTGGAAAATTCAGGGCTATGTCGTGTAGATGATGGCCTAACAGGAGGCTTTAAAATTTTAATTCTAGTGTCCTTCGTTTGGGAGAAAAATGCAAAGGTACAAGATAGCTTTTCCTTGCCAATATCTCTCTTTTACAAAGAGCTACGCATTGGAAAATTCAGGGCTATGTCGTGTAGATGATGGCCTAACAGGAGGCTTTAAAATTTTCTTTCTAGTGTCCTTCGTTTGGGAGAAAAATGCAATGGTACAAGACAGCTTTTCCTTGCCAATATCTCTCTTTTGCAAAGAGCTACGCATTGGAAAATTCAGGGCTATGTCGTGTAGATGATGGCCTAACAGGAGGCTTTAAAATTTTCTTTCTAGTGTCCTTCGTTTGGGAGAAAAATGCAAAGGTACAAGACAGCTTTTCCTTGCCAATATCTCTCTTTTGCAAAGAGCTACGCATTGGAAAATTCAGGGCTATGTCGTGTAGATGATGGCCTAACAGGAGGCTTTAAAATTTTAATTCTAGTGTCCTTCGTTTGGGAGAAAAATGCAAAGGTACAAGATAGCTTTTCCTTGCCAATATCTCTCTTTTACAAAGAGCTACGCATTGGAAAATTCAGGGCTATGTCGTGTAGATGATGGCCTAACAGGAGGCTTTAAAATTTTCTTTCTAGTGTCCTTCGTTTGGGAGAAAAATGCAATGGTACAAGACAGCTTTTCCTTGCCAATATCTCTCTTTTGCAAAGAGCTACGCATTGGAAAATTCAGGGCTATGTCGTGTAGATGATGGCCTAACAGGAGGCTTTAAATTTTCTTTCTAGTGTCCTTCGTTTGGGAGAAAAATGCAAAGGTACAAGACAGCTTTTCCTTGCCAATATCTCTCTTTTGCAAAGAGCTACGCATTGGAAAATTCAGGGCTATGTCGTGTAGATGATGGCCTAACAGGAGGCTTTACAATTTTCTTTCTAGTGACCTTCGTTTGGGAGAAAAATGCAAAGGTACAAGACAGCTTTTCCTTGCCAATATCTCTCTTTTGCAAAGAGCTGCGCATTGGAAAATTCAGGGCTATGTCGTGTAGATGATGGCCTAACAGGAGGCTTTAAAATTTTCTTTCTAGTGACCTTCGTTTGGGAGAAAAATGCAAAGGTACAAGACAGCTTTTCCTTGCCAATATCTCTCTTTTGCAAAGAGCTGCGCATTGGAAAATTCAGGGCTATGTCGTGTAGATGATGGCCTAACAGGAGGCTTTAAAATTTTCTTTCTAGTGTCCTTCGTTTGGGAGAAAAATGCAATGGTACAAGACAGCTTTTCCTTGCCAATATCTCTCTTTTGCAAAGAGCTACGCATTGGAAAATTCAGGGCTATGTCGTGTAGATGATGGCCTAACAGGAGGCTTTAAAATTTTCTTTCTAGTGTCCTTCGTTTGGGAGAAAAATGCAATGGTACAAGACAGCTTTTCCTTGCCAATATCTCTCTTTTGCAAAGAGCTACGCATTGGAAAATTCAGGGCTATGTCGTGTAGATGATGGCCTAACAGGAGGCTTTAACATTTTCTTTCTAGTGACCTTCGTTTGGGAGAAAAATGCAAAGGTACAAGACAGCTTTTACTTGCCAATATCTCTCTTTTGCAAAGAGCTGCGCATTGGAAAATTCAGGGCTATGTCGTGTAGATGATGGCCTAACAGGAGGCTTTAAAATTTTCTTTCTAGTGTCCTTCGTTTGGGAGAAAAATGCAATGGTACAAGAAAGCTTTTCCTTGCCAATATCTCTCTTTTGCAAAGAGCTGCGCATTGGAAAATTCAGGGCTATGTCGTGTAGATGATGGCCTAACAGGAGGCTTTAAAATTTTCTTTCTAGTGTCCTTCGTTTGGGAGAAAAATGCAAAGGTACCTGACAGCTTTTCCTTGCCAATATCTCTCTTTTGTAAAGAGCTACGCATTGGAAAATTCAGGACTATGTCGTGTAGATGATGGCCTAACAGGAGGCTTTAAAATTTTCTTTCTAGTGACCTTCGTTTGGGAGAAAAATGCAAAGGTACCTGACAGCTTTTCCTTGCCAATATCTCTCTTTTGCAAAGAGCTGCGCATTGGAAAATTCAGGGCTATGTCGTGTAGATGATGGCATAACAGGAGGCTTTAAAATTTTAATTCTAGTGTCCTTCGTTTGGGAGAAAAATTCAAAGGTACAAGACAGCTTTTCCTTGCCAATATCTCTCTTTTGCAAAGAGCTACGCATTGGAAAATTCAGGGCTATGTCGTGTAGATGATGGCCTAACAGGAGGCTTTAAAATTTTCTTTCTAGTGACCTTCGTTTGGGAGAAAAATGCAAAGGTACAAGACAGCTTTTCCTTGCCAATATCTCTCTTTTGCAAAGAGCTGCGCATTGGAAAATTCAGGGCTATGTCGTGTAGATGATGGCCTAACAGGAGGCTTTAAAATTTTCTTTCTAGTGTCCTTCGTTTGGGAGAAAAATGCAATGGTACAAGAAAGCTTTTCCTTGCCAATATCTCTCTTTTGCAAAGAGCTGCGCATTGGAAAATTCAGGGCTATGTCGTGTAGATGATGGCCTAACAGAAGGCTTTAAAATTTTCTTTCTAGTGTCCTTCGTTTGGGAGAAAAATGCAAAGGTACTAGACAGCTTTTCCTTGCCAATATCTCTCTTTTGTAAAGAGCTACGCATTGGAAAATTCAGGACTATGTCGTGTAGATGATGGCCTAACAGTATGCTTTAAAATTTTCTTTCTAGTGACCTTCGTTTGGGAGAAAAATGCAAAGGTACCTGACAGCTTTTCCTTGCCAATATCTCTCTTTTGCAAAGAGCTGCGCATTGGAAAATTCAGGGCTATGTCGTGTAGATGATGGCATAACAGGAGGCTTTAAAATTTTAATTCTAGTGTCCTTCGTTTGGGAGAAAAATGCAAAGGTACAAGACAGCTTTTCCTTGCCAATATCTCTCTTTTGCAAAGAGCTGCGCATTGGAAAATTCAGGGCTATTTCGTGTAGATGATGGCCTAACAGGAGGCTTTAAAATTTTCTTTCTATTGTCCTTCGTTTGGGAGAAAAATGCAATGGTACAAGACAGCTTTTCCTTGCCAATATCTCTCTTTTGCAAAGAGCTGCGCATTGGAAAATTCAGGGCTATTTCGGTGTAGATGATGGCCTAACAGGAGGCTTTAAAATTTTCTTTCTAGTGACCTTCGTTTGGGAGAAAAATGCAAAGGTACAAGACAGCTTTTCCATGCCAATATCTCTCTTTTGCAAAGAGCTGCGCATTGGAAAATTCAGGGCTATTTCGTGTAGATGATGGCCTAACAGGAGGCTTTAAAATTTTCTTTCTAGTGTCCTTCGTTTGGGAGAAAAATGCAAAGGTACAAGACAGCTTTTCCTTGCCAATATCTCTCTTTTGCAAAGAGCTACGCATTGGAAAATTCAGGGCTATGTCGTGTAGATGATGGCCTAACAGGAGGCTTTAAAATTTTAATTCTAGTGTCCTTCGTTTGGGAGATAAATGCAAAGGTACAAGATAGCTTTTCCTTGCCAATATCTCTCTTTTACAAAGAGCTACGCATTGGAAAATTCAGGGCTATGTCGTGTAGATGATGGCCTAACAGGAGGCTTTAAAATTTTCTTTCTAGTGTCCTTCGTTTGGGAGAAAAATGCAATGGTACAAGACAGCTTTTCCTTGCCAATATTTCTCTTTTGCAAAGAGCTACGCATTGGAAAATTCAGGGCTATGTCATGTAGATGATGGCCTAACAGGAGGCTTTAAAATGTTCTTTCTAGTGACCTTCGTTTGGGAGAAAAATGCAAAGGTACAAGACAGCTTTTCCTTGCCAATATCTCTCTTTTGCAAAGAGCTGCGCATTGGAAAATTCAGGGCTATGTCGTGTAGATGATGGCCTAACAGGAGGCTTTAAAATTTTCTTTCTAGTGTCCTTCGTTTGGGAGAAAAATGCAATGGTACAAGACAGCTTTTCCTTGCCAATATCTCTCTTTTGCAAAGAGCTGCGCATTGGAAAATTCAGGGCTATTTCGTGTAGATGATGGCCTAACAGGAGGCTTTAAAATTTTCTTTCTAGTGTCCTTCGTTTGGGAGAAAAATGCAAAGGTACAAGACAGCTTTTCCTTGCCAATATCTCTCTTTTGCAAAGAGCTACGCATTGGAAAATTCAGGGCTATGTCGTGTAGATGATGGCCTAACAGGAGGCTTTAAAATTTTAATTCTAGTGTCCTTCGTTTGGGAGAAAAATGCAAAGGTACAAGATAGCTTTTCCTTGCCAATATCTCTCTTTTACAAAGAGCTACGCATTGGAAAATTCAGGGCTATGTCGTGTAGATGATGGCCTAACAGGAGGCTTTAAAATTTTCTTTCTAGTGTCCTTCGTTTGGGAGAAAAATGCAATGGTACAAGACAGCTTTTCCTTGCCAATATCTCTCTTTTGCAAAGAGCTACGCATTGGAAAATTCAGGGCTATGTCGTGTAGATGATGGCCTAACAGGAGGCTTTAAAATTTTCTTTCTAGTGTCCTTCGTTTGGGAGAAAAATGCAAAGGTACAAGACAGCTTTTCCTTGCCAATATCTCTCTTTTGCAAAGAGCTACGCATTGGAAAATTCAGGGCTATGTCGTGTAGATGATGGCCTAACAGGAGGCTTTAAAATTTTCTTTCTAGTGACCTTCGTTTGGGAGAAAAATGCAAAGGTACAAGACAGCTTTTCCTTGCCAATATCTCTCTTTTGCAAAGAGCTACGCATTGGAAAATTCAGGGCTATGTCGTGTAGATGATGGCCTAACAGGAGGCTTTAAAATTTTCTTTCTAGTGTCCTTCGTTTGGGAGAAAAATGCAAAGGTACAAGACAGCTTTTCCTTGCCAATATCTCTCTTTTGCAAAGAGCTACGCATTGGAAAATTCAGGGCTATGTCGTGTAGATGATGGCCTAACAGGAGGCTTTAAAATTTTCTTTCTAGTGACCTTCGTTTGGGAGAAAAATGCAAAGGTACAAGACAGCTTTTCCTTGCCAATATCTCTCTTTTGCAAAGAGCTGCGCATTGGAAAATTCAGGGCTATGTCGTGTAGATGATGGCCTAACAGGAGGCTTTAAAATTTTCTTTCTAGTGACCTTCGTTTGGGAGAAAAATGCAAAGGTACAAGACAGCTTTTCCTTGCCAATATCTCTCTTTTGCAAAGAGCTGCGCATTGGAAAATTCAGGGCTATGTCGTGTAGATGATGGCCTAACAGGAGGCTTTAAAATTTTCTTTCTAGTGTCCTTCGTTTGGGAGAAAAATGCAATGGTACAAGACAGCTTTTCCTTGCCAATATCTCTCTTTTGCAAAGAGCTACGCATTGGAAAATTCAGGGCTATGTCGTGTAGATGATGGCCTAACAGGAGGCTTTAAAATTTTCTTTCTAGTGTCCTTCGTTTGGGAGAAAAATGCAATGGTACAAGACAGCTTTTCCTTGCCAATATCTCTCTTTTGCAAAGAGCTACGCATTGGAAAATTCAGGGCTATGTCGTGTAGATGATGGCCTAACAGGAGGCTTTAACATTTTCTTTCTAGTGACCTTCGTTTGGGAGAAAAATGCAAAGGTACAAGACAGCTTTTACTTGCCAATATCTCTCTTTTGCAAAGAGCTGCGCATTGGAAAATTCAGGGCTATGTCGTGTAGATGATGGCCTAACAGGAGGCTTTAAAATTTTCTTTCTAGTGTCCTTCGTTTGGGAGAAAAATGCAATGGTACAAGAAAGCTTTTCCTTGCCAATATCTCTCTTTTGCAAAGAGCTGCGCATTGGAAAATTCAGGGCTATGTCGTGTAGATGATGGCCTAACAGGAGGCTTTAAAATTTTCTTTCTAGTGTCCTTCGTTTGGGAGAAAAATGCAAAGGTACCTGACAGCTTTTCCTTGCCAATATCTCTCTTTTGTAAAGAGCTACGCATTGGAAAATTCAGGACTATGTCGTGTAGATGATGGCCTAACAGGAGGCTTTAAAATTTTCTTTCTAGTGACCTTCGTTTGGGAGAAAAATGCAAAGGTACCTGACAGCTTTTCCTTGCCAATATCTCTCTTTTGCAAAGAGCTGCGCATTGGAAAATTCAGGGCTATGTCGTGTAGATGATGGCATAACAGGAGGCTTTAAAATTTTAATTCTAGTGTCCTTCGTTTGGGAGAAAAATGCAAAGGTACAAGACAGCTTTTCCTTGCCAATATCTCTCTTTTGCAAAGAGCTGCGCATTGGAAAATTCAGGGCTATGTCGTGTAGATGATGGCCTAACAGGAGGCTTTCAAATTTTCTTTCTAGTGTCCTTCGTTTGGGAGAAAAATGCAATGGTACAAGAAAGCTTTTCATTGCCAATATCTCTCTTTTGCAAAGAGCTGCGCATTGGAAAATTCAGGGCTATGTCGTGTAGATGATGGCCTAACAGAAGGCTTTAAAATTTTCTTTCTAGTGTCCTTCGTTTGGGAGAAAAATGCAAAGGTACTAGACAGCTTTTCCTTGCCAATATCTCTCTTTTGTAAAGAGCTACGCATTGGAAAATTCAGGACTATGTCGTGTAGATGATGGCCTAACAGTATGCTTTAAAATTTTCTTTCTAGTGACCTTCGTTTGGGAGAAAAATGCAAAGGTACCTGACAGCTTTTCCTTGCCAATATCTCTCTTTTGCAAAGAGCTGCGCATTGGAAAATTCAGGGCTATGTCGTGTAGATGATGGCATAACAGGAGGCTTTAAAATTTTAATTCTAGTGTCCTTCGTTTGGGAGAAAAATGCAAAGGTACAAGACAGCTTTTCCTTGCCAATATCTCTCTTTTGCAAAGAGCTGCGCATTGGAAAATTCAGGGCTATTTCGTGTAGATGATGGCCTATCAGGAGGCTTTAAAATTTTCTTTCTATTGTCCTTCGTTTGGGAGAAAAATGCAATGGTACAAGACAGCTTTTCCTTGCCAATATCTCTCTTTTGCAAAGAGCTGCGCATTGGAAAATTCAGGGCTATTTCGTGTAGATGATGGCCTAACAGGAGGCTTTAAAATTTTCTTTCTAGTGACCTTCGTTTGGGAGAAAAATGCAAAGGTACAAGACAGCTTTTCCATGCCAATATCTCTCTTTTGCAAAGAGCTGCGCATTGGAAAATTCAGGGCTATGTCGTGTAGATGATGGCCTAACAGGAGGCTTTAAAATTTTAATTCTAGTGTCCTTCGTTTGGGAGAAAAATGCAAAGGTACAAGATAGCTTTTCCTTGCCAATATCTCTCTTTTACAAAGAGCTACGCATTGGAAAATTCAGGGCTATGTCGTGTAGATGATGGCCTAACAGGAGGCTTTAAAATTTTCTTTCTAGTGTCCTTCGTTTGGGAGAAAAATGCAATGGTACAAGACAGCTTTTCCTTGCCAATATTTCTCTTTTGCAAAGAGCTACGCATTGGAAAATTCAGGGCTATGTCATGTAGATGATGGCCTAACAGGAGGCTTTAAAATGTTCTTTCTAGTGACCTTCGTTTGGGAGAAAAATGCAAAGGTACAAGACAGCTTTTCCTTGCCAATATCTCTCTTTTGCAAAGAGCTGCGCATTGGAAAATTCAGGGCTATGTCGTGTAGATGATGGCCTAACAGGAGGCTTTAAAATTTTCTTTCTAGTGTCCTTCGTTTGGGAGAAAAATGCAATGGTACAAGACAGCTTTTCCTTGCCAATATCTCTCTTTTGCAAAGAGCTGCGCATTGGAAAATTCAGGGCTATTTCGTGTAGATGATGGCCTAACAGGAGGCTTTAAAATTTTCTTTCTAGTGTCCTTCGTTTGGGAGAAAAATGCAAAGGTACAAGACAGCTTTTCCTTGCCAATATCTCTCTTTTGCAAAGAGCTACGCATTGGAAAATTCAGGGCTATGTCGTGTAGATGATGGCCTAACTGGAGGCTTTAAAATTTTCTTTCTAGTGACCTTCGTTAGGGAGAAAAATGCAAAGGTACAAGACAGCTTTTCCTTGCCAATATCTCTCTTTTGCAAAGAGCTGCGCATTGGAAAATTCAGGGCTATGTCGTGTAGATGATGGCCTAACAGGAGGCTTTAAAAATTTTCTTTCTAGTGACCTTCGTTTGGGAGAAAAATGCAATGGTACAAGACAGCTTTTCCTTGCCAATATCTCTCTTTTGCAAAGTGCTGCGCATTGGAAAATTCAGGGCTATGTCGTGTAGATGATGGCCTAACAGGAGGCTTTAAAATTTTCTTTCTAGTTTCCTTCGTTTGGGAGAAAAATGCAAAGGTACAAGACAGCTTTTCCTTGCCAATATCTCTCTTTTGCAAAGAGCTACGCATTGGAAAATTCAGGGCTATGTCGTGTAGATGATGGCCTAACAGGAGGCTTTAAAATTTTCTTTCTACTGACCTTCGTTTGGGAGAAAAATGCAAAGGTACAAGACAGCTTTTCCTTGCCAATATCTCTCTTTTGCAAAGAGCTGCGCATTGGAAAATTCAGGGCTATGTCGTGTAGATGATGGCCTAACAGGAGGCTTTAAAATTTTCTTTCTACTGACCTTCGTTTGGGAGAAAAATGCAATGGTACAAGACAGCTTTTCCTTGCCAATATCTCTCTTTTGCAAAGAGCTGCGCATTGGAAAATTCAGGGCTATTTCGTGTAGATGATGGCCTAACAGGAGGCTTTAAAATTTTAATTCTAGTGTCCTTCGTTTGGGAGAAAAATGCAAAGGTACAAGACAGCTTTTCCTTGCCAATATCTCTCTTTTGCAAAGAGCTGCGCATTGGAAAATTCAGGGCTATTTCGTGTAGATGATGGCCTAACAGGAGGCTTTAAAATTTTCTTTCTAGTGTCCTTCGTTTGGGAGAAAAATGCAAAGGTACAAGACAGCTTTTCCTTGCCAATATCTCTCTTTTGCAAAGAGCTGCGCATTGGAAAATTCAGGGCTATGTCGTGTAGATGATGGCCTAACAGGAGGCTTTAAAATTTTCTTTCTAGTGTCCTTCGTTTTGGAGAAAAATGCAATGGTACAAGACAGCTTTTCCTTGCCAATATCTCTCTTTTGCAAAGAGCTACGCATTGGAAAATTCAGGGCTATGTCGTGTAGATGATGGCCTAACAGGAGGCTTTAAAATTTTCTTTCTAGTGACCTTCGTTTGGGAGAAAAATGCAATGGTACAAGACAGCTTTTCCTTGCCAATATCTCTCTTTTGCAAAGAGCTGCGCATTGGAAAATTCAGGGCTATGTCGTGTAGATGATGGCCTAACAGGAGGCTTTAAATTTTTCTTTCTAGTGTCCTTCGTTTGGGAGAAAAATGCAATGGTACAAGACAGCTTTTCCTTGCCAATATCTCTCTTTTGCAAAGAGCTGCGCATTGGAAAATTCAGGGCTATTTCGTGTAGATGATGGCCTAACAGTAGGCTTTAAAATTTTCTTTCTAGTGTCCTTCGTTTGGGAGAAAAATGCAAAGGTACCTGACAGCTTTTCCTTGCCAATATCTCTCTTTTGCAAAGAGCTGCGCATTGGAAAATTCAGGGCTATGTCGTGTAGATGATGGCCTAACAGGAGGCTTTAAAATTTTCTTTCTAGTGACCTTCGTTTGGGAGAAAAATGCAAAGGTACAAGACAGCTTTTCCTTGCCAATATCTCTCTTTTGCAAAGAGCTGCGCATTGGAAAATTCAGGGCTATGTCGTGTAGATGATGGCCTAACAGGAGGCTTTCAAATTTTCTTTCTACTGACCTTCGTTTGGGAGAAAAATGCAATGGTACAAGACAGCTTTTCCTTGCCAATATCTCTCTTTTGCAAAGAGCTGCGCATTGGAAAATTCAGGGCTATGTCGTGTAGATGATGGCCTAACAGGAGGCTTTAAAATTTTAATTCTAGTGTCCTTCGTTTGGGAGAAAAATGCAAAGGTACAAGATAGCTTTTCCTTGCCAATATCTCTCTTTTACAAAGAGCTACGCATTGGAAAATTCAGGGCTATGTCGTGTAGATGATGGCCTAACAGGAGGCTTTAAAATTTTCTTTCTAGTGTCCTTCGTTTGGGAGAAAAATGCAATGGTACAAGACAGCTTTTCCTTGCCAATATCTCTCTTTTGCAAAGAGCTACGCATTGGAAAATTCAGGGCTATGTCGTGTAGATGATGGCCTAACAGGAGGCTTTAAAATTTTCTTTCTAGTGTCCTTCGTTTGGGAGAAAAATGCAAAGGTACAAGACAGCTTTTCCTTGCCAATATCTCTCTTTTGCAAAGAGCTACGCATTGGAAAATTCAGGGCTATGTCGTGTAGATGATGGCCTAACAGGAGGCTTTAAAATTTTAATTCTAGTGTCCTTCGTTTGGGAGAAAAATGCAAAGGTACAAGATAGCTTTTCCTTGCCAATATCTCTCTTTTACAAAGAGCTACGCATTGGAAAATTCAGGGCTATGTCGTGTAGATGATGGCCTAACAGGAGGCTTTAAAATTTTCTTTCTAGTGTCCTTCGTTTGGGAGAAAAATGCAATGGTACAAGACAGCTTTTCCTTGCCAATATCTCTCTTTTGCAAAGAGCTACGCATTGGAAAATTCAGGGCTATGTCGTGTAGATGATGGCCTAACAGGAGGCTTTAAATTTTCTTTCTAGTGTCCTTCGTTTGGGAGAAAAATGCAAAGGTACAAGACAGCTTTTCCTTGCCAATATCTCTCTTTTGCAAAGAGCTACGCATTGGAAAATTCAGGGCTATGTCGTGTAGATGATGGCCTAACAGGAGGCTTTAAAATTTTCTTTCTAGTGACCTTCGTTTGGGAGAAAAATGCAAAGGTACAAGACAGCTTTTCCTTGCCAATATCTCTCTTTTGCAAAGAGCTGCGCATTGGAAAATTCAGGGCTATGTCGTGTAGATGATGGCCTAACAGGAGGCTTTAAAATTTTCTTTCTAGTGACCTTCGTTTGGGAGAAAAATGCAAAGGTACAAGACAGCTTTTCCTTGCCAATATCTCTCTTTTGCAAAGAGCTGCGCATTGGAAAATTCAGGGCTATGTCGTGTAGATGATGGCCTAACAGGAGGCTTTAAAATTTTCTTTCTAGTGTCCTTCGTTTGGGAGAAAAATGCAATGGTACAAGACAGCTTTTCCTTGCCAATATCTCTCTTTTGCAAAGAGCTACGCATTGGAAAATTCAGGGCTATGTCGTGTAGATGATGGCCTAACAGGAGGCTTTAAAATTTTCTTTCTAGTGTCCTTCGTTTGGGAGAAAAATGCAATGGTACAAGACAGCTTTTCCTTGCCAATATCTCTCTTTTGCAAAGAGCTACGCATTGGAAAATTCAGGGCTATGTCGTGTAGATGATGGCCTAACAGGAGGCTTTAAAATTTTCTTTCTAGTGACCTACGTTTGGGAGAAAAATGCAAAGGTACAAGACAGCTTTTACTTGCCAATATCTCTCTTTTGCAAAGAGCTGCGCATTGGAAAATTCAGGGCTATGTCGTGTAGATGATGGCCTAACAGGAGGCTTTAAAATTTTCTTTCTAGTGTCCTTCGTTTGGGAGAAAAATGCAATGGTACAAGAAAGCTTTTCCTTGCCAATATCTCTCTTTTGCAAAGAGCTGCGCATTGGAAAATTCAGGGCTATGTCGTGTAGATGATGGCCTAACAGGAGGCTTTAAAATTTTCTTTCTAGTGACCTTCGTTTGGGAGAAAAATGCAAAGGTACAAGACAGCTTTTCCTTGCCAATATCTCTCTTTTGCAAAGAGCTGCGCATTGGAAAATTCAGGGCTATGTCGTGTAGATGATGGCCTAACAGGAGGCTTTAAAATTTTCTTTCTAGTGTCCTTCGTTTGGGAGAAAAATGCAATGGTACAAGACAGCTTTTCCTTGCCAATATCTCTCTTTTGCAAAGAGCTACGCATTGGAAAATTCAGGGCTATGTCGTGTAGATGATGGCCTAACAGGAGGCTTTAAAATTTTCTTTCTAGTGTCCTTCGTTTGGGAGAAAAATGCAATGGTACAAGACAGCTTTTCCTTGCCAATATCTCTCTTTTGCAAAGAGCTACGCATTGGAAAATTCAGGGCTATGTCGTGTAGATGATGGCCTAACAGGAGGCTTTAACATTTTCTTTCTAGTGACCTTCGTTTGGGAGAAAAATGCAAAGGTACAAGACAGCTTTTACTTGCCAATATCTCTCTTTTGCAAAGAGCTGCGCATTGGAAAATTCAGGGCTATGTCGTGTAGATGATGGCCTAACAGGAGGCTTTAAAATTTTCTTTCTAGTGTCCTTCGTTTGGGAGAAAAATGCAATGGTACAAGAAAGCTTTTCCTTGCCAATATCTCTCTTTTGCAAAGAGCTGCGCATTGGAAAATTCAGGGCTATGTCGTGTAGATGATGGCCTAACAGGAGGCTTTAAAATTTTCTTTCTAGTGTCCTTCGTTTGGGAGAAAAATGCAAAGGTACCTGACAGCTTTTCCTTGCCAATATCTCTCTTTTGTAAAGAGCTACGCATTGGAAAATTCAGGACTATGTCGTGTAGATGATGGCCTAACAGGAGGCTTTAAAATTTTCTTTCTAGTGACCTTCGTTTGGGAGAAAAATGCAAAGGTACCTGACAGCTTTTCCTTGCCAATATCTCTCTTTTGCAAAGAGCTGCGCATTGGAAAATTCAGGGCTATGTCGTGTAGATGATGGCATAACAGGAGGCTTTAAAATTTTAATTCTAGTGTCCTTCGTTTGGGAGAAAAATTCAAAGGTACAAGACAGCTTTTCCTTGCCAATATCTCTCTTTTGCAAAGAGCTACGCATTGGAAAATTCAGGGCTATGTCGTGTAGATGATGGCCTAACAGGAGGCTTTAAAATTTTCTTTCTAGTGACCTTCGTTTGGGAGAAAAATGCAAAGGTACAAGACAGCTTTTCCTTGCCAATATCTCTCTTTTGCAAAGAGCTGCGCATTGGAAAATTCAGGGCTATGTCGTGTAGATGATGGCCTAACAGGAGGCTTTAAAATTTTCTTTCTAGTGTCCTTCGTTTGGGAGAAAAATGCAATGGTACAAGAAAGCTTTTCCTTGCCAATATCTCTCTTTTGCAAAGAGCTGCGCATTGGAAAATTCAGGGCTATGTCGTGTAGATGATGGCCTAACAGAAGGCTTTAAAATTTTCTTTCTAGTGTCCTTCGTTTGGGAGAAAAATGCAAAGGTACTAGACAGCTTTTCCTTGCCAATATCTCTCTTTTGTAAAGAGCTACGCATTGGAAAATTCAGGACTATGTCGTGTAGATGATGGCCTAACAGTATGCTTTAAAATTTTCTTTCTAGTGACCTTCGTTTGGGAGAAAAATGCAAAGGTACCTGACAGCTTTTCCTTGCCAATATCTCTCTTTTGCAAAGAGCTGCGCATTGGAAAATTCAGGGCTATGTCGTGTAGATGATGGCCTAACAGGAGGCTTTAAAATTTTCTTTCTAGTGTCCTTCGTTTGGGAGAAAAATGCAATGGTACAAGACAGCTTTTCCTTGCCAATATCTCTCTTTTGCAAAGAGCTGCGCATTGGAAAATTCAGGGCTATTTCGTGTAGATGATGGCCTAACAGGAGGCTTTAAAATTTTCTTTCTAGTGTCCTTCGTTTGGGAGAAAAATGCAAAGGTACAAGACAGCTTTTCCTTGCCAATATCTCTCTTTTGCAAAGAGCTACGCATTGGAAAATTCAGGGCTATGTCGTGTAGATGATGGCCTAACAGGAGGCTTTAAAATTTTAATTCTAGTGTCCTTCGTTTGGGAGAAAAATGCAAAGGTACAAGATAGCTTTTCCTTGCCAATATCTCTCTTTTACAAAGAGCTACGCATTGGAAAATTCAGGGCTATGTCGTGTAGATGATGGCCTAACAGGAGGCTTTAAAATTTTCTTTCTAGTGTCCTTCGTTTGGGAGAAAAATGCAATGGTACAAGACAGCTTTTCCTTGCCAATATCTCTCTTTTGCAAAGAGCTACGCATTGGAAAATTCAGGGCTATGTCGTGTAGATGATGGCCTAACAGGAGGCTTTAAAATTTTCTTTCTAGTGTCCTTCGTTTGGGAGAAAAATGCAAAGGTACAAGACAGCTTTTCCTTGCCAATATCTCTCTTTTGCAAAGAGCTACGCATTGGAAAATTCAGGGCTATGTCGTGTAGATGATGGCCTAACAGGAGGCTTTAAAATTTTAATTCTAGTGTCCTTCGTTTGGGAGAAAAATGCAAAGGTACAAGATAGCTTTTCCTTGCCAATATCTCTCTTTTACAAAGAGCTACGCATTGGAAAATTCAGGGCTATGTCGTGTAGATGATGGCCTAACAGGAGGCTTTAAAATTTTCTTTCTAGTGTCCTTCGTTTGGGAGAAAAATGCAATGGTACAAGACAGCTTTTCCTTGCCAATATCTCTCTTTTGCAAAGAGCTACGCATTGGAAAATTCAGGGCTATGTCGTGTAGATGATGGCCTAACAGGAGGCTTTAAATTTTCTTTCTAGTGTCCTTCGTTTGGGAGAAAAATGCAAAGGTACAAGACAGCTTTTCCTTGCCAATATCTCTCTTTTGCAAAGAGCTACGCATTGGAAAATTCAGGGCTATGTCGTGTAGATGATGGCCTAACAGGAGGCTTTACAATTTTCTTTCTAGTGACCTTCGTTTGGGAGAAAAATGCAAAGGTACAAGACAGCTTTTCCTTGCCAATATCTCTCTTTTGCAAAGAGCTGCGCATTGGAAAATTCAGGGCTATGTCGTGTAGATGATGGCCTAACAGGAGGCTTTAAAATTTTCTTTCTAGTGACCTTCGTTTGGGAGAAAAATGCAAAGGTACAAGACAGCTTTTCCTTGCCAATATCTCTCTTTTGCAAAGAGCTGCGCATTGGAAAATTCAGGGCTATGTCGTGTAGATGATGGCCTAACAGGAGGCTTTAAAATTTTCTTTCTAGTGTCCTTCGTTTGGGAGAAAAATGCAATGGTACAAGACAGCTTTTCCTTGCCAATATCTCTCTTTTGCAAAGAGCTACGCATTGGAAAATTCAGGGCTATGTCGTGTAGATGATGGCCTAACAGGAGGCTTTAAAATTTTCTTTCTAGTGTCCTTCGTTTGGGAGAAAAATGCAATGGTACAAGACAGCTTTTCCTTGCCAATATCTCTCTTTTGCAAAGAGCTACGCATTGGAAAATTCAGGGCTATGTCGTGTAGATGATGGCCTAACAGGAGGCTTTAACATTTTCTTTCTAGTGACCTTCGTTTGGGAGAAAAATGCAAAGGTACAAGACAGCTTTTACTTGCCAATATCTCTCTTTTGCAAAGAGCTGCGCATTGGAAAATTCAGGGCTATGTCGTGTAGATGATGGCCTAACAGGAGGCTTTAAAATTTTCTTTCTAGTGTCCTTCGTTTGGGAGAAAAATGCAATGGTACAAGAAAGCTTTTCCTTGCCAATATCTCTCTTTTGCAAAGAGCTGCGCATTGGAAAATTCAGGGCTATGTCGTGTAGATGATGGCCTAACAGGAGGCTTTAAAATTTTCTTTCTAGTGTCCTTCGTTTGGGAGAAAAATGCAAAGGTACCTGACAGCTTTTCCTTGCCAATATCTCTCTTTTGTAAAGAGCTACGCATTGGAAAATTCAGGACTATGTCGTGTAGATGATGGCCTAACAGGAGGCTTTAAAATTTTCTTTCTAGTGACCTTCGTTTGGGAGAAAAATGCAAAGGTACCTGACAGCTTTTCCTTGCCAATATCTCTCTTTTGCAAAGAGCTGCGCATTGGAAAATTCAGGGCTATGTCGTGTAGATGATGGCATAACAGGAGGCTTTAAAATTTTAATTCTAGTGTCCTTCGTTTGGGAGAAAAATTCAAAGGTACAAGACAGCTTTTCCTTGCCAATATCTCTCTTTTGCAAAGAGCTACGCATTGGAAAATTCAGGGCTATGTCGTGTAGATGATGGCCTAACAGGAGGCTTTAAAATTTTCTTTCTAGTGACCTTCGTTTGGGAGAAAAATGCAAAGGTACAAGACAGCTTTTCCTTGCCAATATCTCTCTTTTGCAAAGAGCTGCGCATTGGAAAATTCAGGGCTATGTCGTGTAGATGATGGCCTAACAGGAGGCTTTAAAATTTTCTTTCTAGTGTCCTTCGTTTGGGAGAAAAATGCAATGGTACAAGAAAGCTTTTCCTTGCCAATATCTCTCTTTTGCAAAGAGCTGCGCATTGGAAAATTCAGGGCTATGTCGTGTAGATGATGGCCTAACAGAAGGCTTTAAAATTTTCTTTCTAGTGTCCTTCGTTTGGGAGAAAAATGCAAAGGTACTAGACAGCTTTTCCTTGCCAATATCTCTCTTTTGTAAAGAGCTACGCATTGGAAAATTCAGGACTATGTCGTGTAGATGATGGCCTAACAGTATGCTTTAAAATTTTCTTTCTAGTGACCTTCGTTTGGGAGAAAAATGCAAAGGTACCTGACAGCTTTTCCTTGCCAATATCTCTCTTTTGCAAAGAGCTGCGCATTGGAAAATTCAGGGCTATGTCGTGTAGATGATGGCATAACAGGAGGCTTTAAAATTTTAATTCTAGTGTCCTTCGTTTGGGAGAAAAATGCAAAGGTACAAGACAGCTTTTCCTTGCCAATATCTCTCTTTTGCAAAGAGCTGCGCATTGGAAAATTCAGGGCTATTTCGTGTAGATGATGGCCTAACAGGAGGCTTTAAAATTTTCTTTCTATTGTCCTTCGTTTGGGAGAAAAATGCAATGGTACAAGACAGCTTTTCCTTGCCAATATCTCTCTTTTGCAAAGAGCTGCGCATTGGAAAATTCAGGGCTATTTCGTGTAGATGATGGCCTAACAGGAGGCTTTAAAATTTTCTTTCTAGTGACCTTCGTTTGGGAGAAAAATGCAAAGGTACAAGACAGCTTTTCCATGCCAATATCTCTCTTTTGCAAAGAGCTGCGCATTGGAAAATTCAGGGCTATTTCGTGTAGATGATGGCCTAACAGGAGGCTTTAAAATTTTCTTTCTAGTGTCCTTCGTTTGGGAGAAAAATGCAAAGGTACAAGACAGCTTTTCCTTGCCAATATCTCTCTTTTGCAAAGAGCTACGCATTGGAAAATTCAGGGCTATGTCGTGTAGATGATGGCCTAACAGGAGGCTTTAAAATTTTAATTCTAGTGTCCTTCGTTTGGGAGATAAATGCAAAGGTACAAGATAGCTTTTCCTTGCCAATATCTCTCTTTTACAAAGAGCTACGCATTGGAAAATTCAGGGCTATGTCGTGTAGATGATGGCCTAACAGGAGGCTTTAAAATTTTCTTTCTAGTGTCCTTCGTTTGGGAGAAAAATGCAATGGTACAAGACAGCTTTTCCTTGCCAATATTTCTCTTTTGCAAAGAGCTACGCATTGGAAAATTCAGGGCTATGTCATGTAGATGATGGCCTAACAGGAGGCTTTAAAATGTTCTTTCTAGTGACCTTCGTTTGGGAGAAAAATGCAAAGGTACAAGACAGCTTTTCCTTGCCAATATCTCTCTTTTGCAAAGAGCTGCGCATTGGAAAATTCAGGGCTATGTCGTGTAGATGATGGCCTAACAGGAGGCTTTAAAATTTTCTTTCTAGTGTCCTTCGTTTGGGAGAAAAATGCAATGGTACAAGACAGCTTTTCCTTGCCAATATCTCTCTTTTGCAAAGAGCTGCGCATTGGAAAATTCAGGGCTATTTCGTGTAGATGATGGCCTAACAGGAGGCTTTAAAATTTTCTTTCTAGTGTCCTTCGTTTGGGAGAAAAATGCAAAGGTACAAGACAGCTTTTCCTTGCCAATATCTCTCTTTTGCAAAGAGCTACGCATTGGAAAATTCAGGGCTATGTCGTGTAGATGATGGCCTAACAGGAGGCTTTAAAATTTTAATTCTAGTGTCCTTCGTTTGGGAGAAAAATGCAAAGGTACAAGATAGCTTTTCCTTGCCAATATCTCTCTTTTACAAAGAGCTACGCATTGGAAAATTCAGGGCTATGTCGTGTAGATGATGGCCTAACAGGAGGCTTTAAAATTTTCTTTCTAGTGTCCTTCGTTTGGGCGAAAAATGCAATGGTACAAGACAGCTTTTCCTTGCCAATATCTCTCTTTTGCAAAGAGCTACGCATTGGAAAATTCAGGGCTATGTCGTGTAGATGATGGCCTAACAGGAGGCTTTAAAATTTTCTTTCTAGTGTCCTTCGTTTGGGAGAAAAATGCAAAGGTACAAGACAGCTTTTCCTTGCCAATATCTCTCTTTTGCAAAGAGCTACGCATTGGAAAATTCAGGGCTATGTCGTGTAGATGATGGCCTAACAGGAGGCTTTAAAATTTTCTTTCTAGTGACCTTCGTTTGGGAGAAAAATGCAAAGGTACAAGACAGCTTTTCCTTGCCAATATCTCTCTTTTGCAAAGAGCTACGCATTGGAAAATTCAGGGCTATGTCGTGTAGATGATGGCCTAACAGGAGGCTTTAAAATTTTCTTTCTAGTGTCCTTCGTTTGGGAGAAAAATGCAAAGGTACAAGACAGCTTTTCCTTGCCAATATCTCTCTTTTGCAAAGAGCTACGCATTGGAAAATTCAGGGCTATGTCGTGTAGATGATGGCCTAACAGGAGGCTTTAAAATTTTCTTTCTAGTGACCTTCGTTTGGGAGAAAAATGCAAAGGTACAAGACAGCTTTTCCTTGCCAATATCTCTCTTTTGCAAAGAGCTGCGCATTGGAAAATTCAGGGCTATGTCGTGTAGATGATGGCCTAACAGGAGGCTTTAAAATTTTCTTTCTAGTGACCTTCGTTTGGGAGAAAAATGCAAAGGTACAAGACAGCTTTTCCTTGCCAATATCTCTCTTTTGCAAAGAGCTGCGCATTGGAAAATTCAGGGCTATGTCGTGTAGATGATGGCCTAACAGGAGGCTTTAAAATTTTCTTTCTAGTGTCCTTCGTTTGGGAGAAAAATGCAATGGTACAAGACAGCTTTTCCTTGCCAATATCTCTCTTTTGCAAAGAGCTACGCATTGGAAAATTCAGGGCTATGTCGTGTAGATGATGGCCTAACAGGAGGCTTTAAAATTTTCTTTCTAGTGTCCTTCGTTTGGGAGAAAAATGCAATGGTACAAGACAGCTTTTCCTTGCCAATATCTCTCTTTTGCAAAGAGCTACGCATTGGAAAATTCAGGGCTATGTCGTGTAGATGATGGCCTAACAGGAGGCTTTAACATTTTCTTTCTAGTGACCTTCGTTTGGGAGAAAAATGCAAAGGTACAAGACAGCTTTTACTTGCCAATATCTCTCTTTTGCAAAGAGCTGCGCATTGGAAAATTCAGGGCTATGTCGTGTAGATGATGGCCTAACAGGAGGCTTTAAAATTTTCTTTCTAGTGTCCTTCGTTTGGGAGAAAAATGCAATGGTACAAGAAAGCTTTTCCTTGCCAATATCTCTCTTTTGCAAAGAGCTGCGCATTGGAAAATTCAGGGCTATGTCGTGTAGATGATGGCCTAACAGGAGGCTTTAAAATTTTCTTTCTAGTGTCCTTCGTTTGGGAGAAAAATGCAAAGGTACCTGACAGCTTTTCCTTGCCAATATCTCTCTTTTGTAAAGAGCTACGCATTGGAAAATTCAGGACTATGTCGTGTAGATGATGGCCTAACAGGAGGCTTTAAAATTTTCTTTCTAGTGACCTTCGTTTGGGAGAAAAATGCAAAGGTACCTGACAGCTTTTCCTTGCCAATATCTCTCTTTTGCAAAGAGCTGCGCATTGGAAAATTCAGGGCTATGTCGTGTAGATGATGGCATAACAGGAGGCTTTAAAATTTTAATTCTAGTGTCCTTCGTTTGGGAGAAAAATTCAAAGGTACAAGACAGCTTTTCCTTGCCAATATCTCTCTTTTGCAAAGAGCTACGCATTGGAAAATTCAGGGCTATGTCGTGTAGATGATGGCCTAACAGGAGGCTTTAAAATTTTCTTTCTAGTGACCTTCGTTTGGGAGAAAAATGCAAAGGTACAAGACAGCTTTTCCTTGCCAATATCTCTCTTTTGCAAAGAGCTGCGCATTGGAAAATTCAGGGCTATGTCGTGTAGATGATGGCCTAACAGGAGGCTTTAAAATTTTCTTTCTAGTGTCCTTCGTTTGGGAGAAAAATGCAATGGTACAAGAAAGCTTTTCATTGCCAATATCTCTCTTTTGCAAAGAGCTGCGCATTGGAAAATTCAGGGCTATGTCGTGTAGATGATGGCCTAACAGGAGGCTTTAAAATTTTCTTTCTAGTGTCCTTCGTTTGGGAGAAAAATGCAAAGGTACCTGACAGCTTTTCCTTGCCAATATCTCTCTTTTGTAAAGAGCTACGCATTGGAAAATTCAGGACTATGTCGTGTAGATGATGGCCTAACAGGAGGCTTTAAAATTTTCTTTCTAGTGACCTTCGTTTGGGAGAAAAATGCAAAGGTACCTGACAGCTTTTCCTTGCCAATATCTCTCTTTTGCAAAGAGCTGCGCATTGGAAAATTCAGGGCTATGTCGTGTAGATGATGGCATAACAGGAGGCTTTAAAATTTTAATTCTAGTGTCCTTCGTTTGGGAGAAAAATTCAAAGGTACAAGACAGCTTTTCCTTGCCAATATCTCTCTTTTGCAAAGAGCTACGCATTGGAAAATTCAGGGCTATGTCGTGTAGATGATGGCCTAACAGGAGGCTTTAAAATTTTCTTTCTAGTGACCTTCGTTTGGGAGAAAAATGCAAAGGTACAAGACAGCTTTTCCTTGCCAATATCTCTCTTTTGCAAAGAGCTGCGCATTGGAAAATTCAGGGCTATGTCGTGTAGATGATGGCCTAACAGGAGGCTTTAAAATTTTCTTTCTAGTGTCCTTCGTTTGGGAGAAAAATGCAATGGTACAAGAAAGCTTTTCATTGCCAATATCTCTCTTTTGCAAAGAGCTGCGCATTGGAAAATTCAGGGCTATGTCGTGTAGATGATGGCCTAACAGAAGGCTTTAAAATTTTCTTTCTAGTGTCCTTCGTTTGGGAGAAAAATGCAAAGGTACTAGACAGCTTTTCCTTGCCAATATCTCTCTTTTGTAAAGAGCTACGCATTGGAAAATTCAGGACTATGTCGTGTAGATGATGGCCTAACAGTATGCTTTAAAATTTTCTTTCTAGTGACCTTCGTTTGGGAGAAAAATGCAAAGGTACCTGACAGCTTTTCCTTGCCAATATCTCTCTTTTGCAAAGAGCTGCGCATTGGAAAATTCAGGGCTATGTCGTGTAGATGATGGCATAACAGGAGGCTTTAAAATTTTAATTCTAGTGTCCTTCGTTTGGGAGAAAAATGCAAAGGTACAAGACAGCTTTTCCTTGCCAATATCTCTCTTTTGCAAAGAGCTGCGCATTGGAAAATTCAGGGCTATTTCGTGTAGATGATGGCCTAACAGGAGGCTTTAAAATTTTCTTTCTATTGTCCTTCGTTTGGGAGAAAAATGCAATGGTACAAGACAGCTTTTCCTTGCCAATATCTCTCTTTTGCAAAGAGCTGCGCATTGGAAAATTCAGGGCTATTTCGTGTAGATGATGGCCTAACAGGAGGCTTTAAAATTTTCTTTCTAGTGACCTTCGTTTGGGAGAAAAATGCAAAGGTACAAGACAGCTTTTCCATGCCAATATCTCTCTTTTGCAAAGAGCTGCGCATTGGAAAATTCAGGGCTATTTCGTGTAGATGATGGCCTAACAGGAGGCTTTAAAATTTTCTTTCTAGTGTCCTTCGTTTGGGAGAAAAATGCAAAGGTACAAGACAGCTTTTCCTTGCCAATATCTCTCTTTTGCAAAGAGCTACGCATTGGAAAATTCAGGGCTATGTCGTGTAGATGATGGCCTAACAGGAGGCTTTAAAATTTTAATTCTAGTGTCCTTCGTTTGGGAGAAAAATGCAAAGGTACAAGATAGCTTTTCCTTGCCAATATCTCTCTTTTACAAAGAGCTACGCATTGGAAAATTCAGGGCTATGTCGTGTAGATGATGGCCTAACAGGAGGCTTTAAAATTTTCTTTCTAGTGTCCTTCGTTTGGGAGAAAAATGCAATGGTACAAGACAGCTTTTCCTTGCCAATATTTCTCTTTTGCAAAGAGCTACGCATTGGAAAATTCAGGGCTATGTCATGTAGATGATGGCCTAACAGGAGGCTTTAAAATGTTCTTTCTAGTGACCTTCGTTTGGGAGAAAAATGCAAAGGTACAAGACAGCTTTTCCTTGCCAATATCTCTCTTTTGCAAAGAGCTGCGCATTGGAAAATTCAGGGCTATGTCGTGTAGATGATGGCCTAACAGGAGGCTTTAAAATTTTCTTTCTAGTGTCCTTCGTTTGGGAGAAAAATGCAATGGTACAAGACAGCTTTTCCTTGCCAATATCTCTCTTTTGCAAAGAGCTGCGCATTGGAAAATTCAGGGCTATTTCGTGTAGATGATGGCCTAACAGGAGGCTTTAAAATTTTCTTTCTAGTGTCCTTCGTTTGGGAGAAAAATGCAAAGGTACAAGACAGCTTTTCCTTGCCAATATCTCTCTTTTGCAAAGAGCTACGCATTGGAAAATTCAGGGCTGTGTCGTGTAGATGATGGCCTAACTGGAGGCTTTAAAATTTTCTTTCTAGTGACCTTCGTTAGGGAGAAAAATGCAAAGGTACAAGACAGCTTTTCCTTGCCAATATCTCTCTTTTGCAAAGAGCTGCGCATTGGAAAATTCAGGGCTATGTCGTGTAGATGATGGCCTAACAGGAGGCTTTAAAAATTTTCTTTCTAGTGACCTTCGTTTGGGAGAAAAATGCAATGGTACAAGACAGCTTTTCCTTGCCAATATCTCTCTTTTGCAAAGTGCTGCGCATTGGAAAATTCAGGGCTATGTCGTGTAGATGATGGCCTAACAGGAGGCTTTAAAATTTTAATTCTAGTGTCCTTCGTTTGGGAGAAAAATGCAAAGGTACAAGACAGCTTTTCCTTGCCAATATCTCTCTTTTGCAAAGAGCTGCGCATTGGAAAAGTCAGGGCTATGTCGTGTAGATGATGGCCTAACAGGAGGCTTTAAAATTTTCTTTCTAGTGTCCTTCGTTTGGGAGAAAAATGCAATGGTACAAGACAGCTTTTCCTTGCCAATATCTCTCTTTTGCAAAGAGCTACGCATTGGAAAATTCAGGGCTATGTCGTGTAGATGATGGCCTAACAGGAGGCTTTAAAATTTTCTTTCTAGTGACCTTCGTTTGGGAGAAAAATGCAATGGTACAAGACAGCTTTTCCTTGCCAATATCTCTCTTTTGCAAAGAGCTGCGCATTGGAAAATTCAGGGCTATGTCGTGTAGATGATGGCCTAACAGGAGGCTTTAAAATTTTAATTCTACGGTACTTTAATCAAAAGGTAACAGCACAAATACAGTAACAATATCAACTTTAACATTTTTATAATTTATTTTTTTGTGGTGGTGGTGCGGGGTAATGGTTTTTGTACTTTATTTTTAGGTTTTGCTTTTTTGAATTATTTTTCGTTTTTGTCTTTTGCTTTTTAACACTGTCGCATACGGACACCAGAATAGAGGACTGACAACAGCAGCCCCTGGATGGAAACGCAGCCCAAGGCCCCAGATGGACACAGCACAATGGACTCGGCTGCTACTGGATAGATACAGCAGCGCCCAAAAAATCAACAGGAATAAAAGGGGCAACTTGTAACAGGCCCTTACATTACCAGGAATGTGGTGAGCCAAGTTCATGCACTCCCCTTTGAGTAACCGAGCTGCTCCAAGTGGATTCAGCACAGTGCATGCAGCCCCAGAAAATGTACAGGTCATACAGGTACATTGACACAATTTTTTAGCTTCAGCTGTGTGAAGCTGATGTGCTGAAGCTAGGAGGTAGGTAATGATCTGGTTTCATCATAGTCGAGCTTCCAAGTCATTTTCCTCTTCGTTCTCAGCACAGAGTTTATGGTATCCCTTATCTTCCTCTTTTCTGGATCACCAATCCTCACGCGGCGTTCACACCTAGCCATGATGTCATGTACCAGATTTTTGGGCAGCGGAAGTTTGCCCTTGGAACCATCAAAGTTCACACGATTGGCCCACGTCAAGTATTTGTCGTACCGTACATGGTGCTGGAACAGAGAATATGCATATTTCTGAATATGTCCATTTGAAGCTCTGTACAGATGGTCGTCCAGGGAAGTTGAGATGACAGCCAGGGCAATATTGTTCAGAGAGCCTCCGAATGTATTGCGAAGTGGCCTGTGAGCAGGTGTGCTGGTCATCATTGGTGTTCCTGGCAACAGCACACTTGAATCCAGGCCTCTGCGGTCGTCCAGCCCTCTGCGGTCCTCCAGGCCTCCTCTGCGGTCCTCCAGGTCTCTTCTGCGGTCCTCCTGGTCTCTTCTGCGGTCCTCCAGGTCTCTTCTGCGGTCCTCCAGGCCTCCTCTGCGGTCGTCCAAGTCGCTGACTTCGTCCAGTCCGCTGCTGTGGTCCAGGCCTCTGCGGTCCTCCAGGCCTCCTCTGCGGTCCTCCAGGCCTCCTCTGCGGTCCTCCAGGCCTCCTCTGCGGTCCTCCAGGCCTCCTCTGCGGTCCTCCAGGCCTCCTCTGCGGTCCTCCAGGTCTCTTCTGCGGTCCTCCAGGCCTCCTCTGCGGTCCTCCAGGCCTCCTCTGCGGTCCTCCAGGCCTCCTCTGCGGTCCTCCAGGCCTCCTCTGCGGTCCTCCAGGCCTCCTCTGCGGTCCTCCAGGTCTCTTCTGCGGTCCTCCAGGCCTCCTCTGCGGTCCTCCAGGCCTCCTCTGCGGTCCTCCAGGTCTCTTCTGCGGTCCTCCAGGCCTCCTCTGCGGTCCTCCAGGCCTCCTCTGCGGTCCTCCAGGCCTCCTCTGCGGTCCTCCATGTTTCCTCTGCGGTCCTCCAGGCCTCTGTGGTCGTCCAGGCCTCCTCTGCGTTCGCCCAAGTCGCTGACTTCGTCCAGTCCGCTGCTGTGGTCCAGGCCTCTGCGGTCCTCCAGGTCTCTTCTGCGGTCCTCCAGGTCTCTTCTGCGGTCCTCCAGGCCTCCTCTGCGTTCGCCCAAGTCGCTGACTTCGTCCAGTCCGCTGCTGTGGTCCAGGCCTCTGCGGTCCTCCAGGTCTCTTCTGCGGTCCTCCAGGTCTCTTCTGCGGTCCTCCAGGTCTCCTCTGCGGTCCTCCAGGCCTCCTCTGCGGTCCTCCAGGCCTCCTCTGCGGTCCTCCAGGCCTCCTCTGCGGTCCTCCAGGCCTCCTCTGCGGTCCTCCATGCCGCTGACTTCGTCCAGTCCGCTGCGGTCCTCCAGGCCTCCTCTGCGGTCCTCCAGGCCACCTCTGCGGTCCTCCAGGCCTCTTCTGCGGTCCTCCAGGCCTCCTCTGCGGTCGTCCAAGTCGCTGACTTCGTCCAGTCCGCTGCTGCGGTCCCCCAGGCCTCCTCTGCGGTCGTCCAGGCCTCCTCTGCGGTCGTCCAGGCCTCCTCTGCGGTCCTCCAGGCCTCTTCTGCGGTCCTCCAGGCCTCCTCTGCGGTCGTCCAAGTCGCTGACTTCGTCCAGTCCGCTGCTGCGGTCCCCCAGGCCTCCTCTGCGGTCGTCCAGGCCTCCTCTGCGGTCCTCCAGGCCTCCTCTGCGGTCCTCCAGGCCTCCTCTGCGGTCCTCCAGGCCTCCTCTGCGGTCCTCCATGCCGCTGACTTCGTCCAGTCCGCTGCGGTCCTCCAGGTCTCCTCTGCGGTCGTCCAGGCCTCCTCTGCGGTCCTCCAGGCCTCCTCTGCGGTCCTCCAGGCCTCCTCTGCGGTCCTCCAGGCCTCCTCTGCGGTCGTCCATGCCGCTGACTTCGTCCAGTCCGCTGCGGTCCTCCAGGCCTCCTCTGCGGTCCTCCAGGTCTCCTCTGCGGTCCTCCAGGCCTCCTCTGCGGTCCTCCAGGCCTCCTCTGCGGTCCTCCAGGCCTCCTCTGCGGTCCTCCAGGCCTCGGTCGTCCAGGCCGCTGACTTGAACCGCTTGGTGGTGTGTTGCAATGATGGTGCGGCAAACTCCAACTTGCCATTCTTCCCTCGTTTGTTCAATGACTTTCTTCATGGCTTCTACCATCTGTTCCTTTATGCCTTCTTTAAGGCCAGCCACATCGGTCTGCAGCTGATTGACCTGTCCACCAACTTCTGACTCCATATTGGTCACCTTACTGAGTAGCTCCTTTAGTAAAACAGGACAGGTACACTGGCAGTCCTGCACTTTGGTGTTCACATCTGTGAAATGCAACCTTCTTCGTGGTGAATGTGTCATGTCTTCTTGTCCAGGGGTGGCTACATGGTCCAAAAAAGAAGCTTCCTGATGCAGCGTGTTTGTCACGTCCTCTAGCACCGGTATTTCCAGATTCATTGGCTGAACACTGTGATCTGCAGGAGATGGAACAATTACATCATTTGCCACACCACATATCATCTCCAACGTATTATTCTTTGCCTTGGCATTTTTTCGTGGTTTCACCACATTTTCTTTCTGAGCCGCCTTGGCAGTTTTCTTCTTCTTTTGTGGGACTAATGCAGCAAGTTTCTGTGCCACTGATGGGTGGGTTTTGGCACTCCCGTAAAATCTGGTAGTCTGCATTCTTTGTCTTTTGTCTAAAAATATAAAAACCACAATAAGAAAACATGTAAAGCACAGCATGCTAAAAATAGCAAACAACTGTACATTTTCAAATAAAGTGCACAACAGTAAAGTGCAAATACTGTACAGTATTTGCCTTTTTTCCCTGTGCCTCCCAACAAGAACCTCTGCAGGAGGGACAGAATGCTCTGTTACGGACTTCAGTTTAAATATACAGTATGATTACCATCACCTGTGCGAACAACTATACTGTACAGTAGTTACTGTATTTGATAAGATAGGTGTTTCACCACAAGTGATAGCAATCATTCAGTACTACTGCACATACCTGTAGTACACCGGGATAAGCAAGGTCTATGTACATTACGTTATACCGAGCTGGATCGCTTAGCAACCTGACAAAATGGCCACCGACCGTGAACTCCCAGCACGTGGCAGCGCTTGGATATGGAGTGAGATACAGTATGGTACAGTCCAGGGGCAATGCTGAAGGAGCGTCACAATCCCCTAGCTCAATTACTAGAGCCATCTTAACAGCAGTGTGGGCCCCTGGACACAGCAATGCACTGGGGCCCCTACCCACTCACCAGCGGAAGGGGTGGGGGGAGCTATCAGCGGCAGCTTTGATGCTCCGCGGGGGATAGGGGGGGTTCTATCTTTCGCTCAGTATGTACAGTAGGACCTGGAGAAATAATTTCTGCTAATTATTCCTTTACTGCACAGATGGGGCAGGAAGGAGAACACTAAACTGTAGAAGGGGGCATTGTGCTGAATGAAGGGGCCCTGGTACATGACTTCCAGGGTGGTAGGGGGTGTTTAATACACAGGGGAGGAGTGGATAATGGAGTGGGCTTAATATTAGTGTTATGGACTGCAATTAGTTTCCTGTATGAAACAGATACAGTACAGTAAATAACCCTCCTTGGAAGTGCATGGGCCCTGTGAGACTTACAGTAGTGTACAGCATAAGGGTCGACTGACATGATGTACAAGCATTACATACAGTACATGTCAGTACTGTATGTAAATTCTTCAATTATTGCCTAACAACAATGCTGCTTACTGTATATTAAATACTGTAGGCCTAGAAATGTGCATCTCAATATAGTAGTTAAAAACACAGGGGCCTATGTGGATAAGCGAGTTCTATGCACACTAAAAATGGCCACCGACCGTGAACCCCCAGCACGTGGCAGCGCTCGGATATGTAGTGAGATACAGTATGGCATACATTTCACAGTTCAGGGGGCAATGCTGAAGGAGCGTCACAATCCCCTAGCTCAATTACATTGGGATAAGCGAGGTCTATGCACATTACGGTATACCGAGCTGGATCGCTTAGCAACCTGACAAAATGGCCGCCGACCGTGAACTCCCAGCACGTGGCAGCGCTCGGATATGTAGTGAGATACAATATGGCATACATTTCACAGTTCAGGGGGCAATGCTGAAGGAGCGTCACAATCCCCTAGCTCAATTACATTGGGATAAGCGAGGTCTATGCACATTACGGTATACCGAGCTGGATCGCTTAGCAACCTGACAAAATGGCCGCCGACCGTGAACTCCCAGCACGTGGCAGCGCTCGGATATGTAGTGAGATACAATATGGCATACATTTCACAGTTCAGGGGGCAATGCTGAAGGAGCGTCACAATCCCCTAGCTCAATTACATTGGGATAAGCGAGGTCTATGCACATTACGGTATACCGAGCTGGATCGCTTAGCAACCTGACAAAATGGCCGCCGACCGTGAACTCCCAGCACGTGGCAGCGCTCGGATATGTAGTGAGATACAATATGGCATACATTTCACAGTTCAGGGGGCAATGCTGAAGGAGCGTCACAATCCCCTAGCTCAATTACATTGGGATAAGTGAGGTCTATGCACATTACGGTATACCGAGCTGGATCGCTTAGCAACCTGACAAAATGGCCGCCGACCGTGAACTCCCAGCACGTGGCAGCGCTCGGATATGTAGTGAGATACAATATGGCATACATTTCACAGTTCAGGGGGCAATGCTGAAGGAGCGTCACAATCCCCTAGCTCAATTACATTGGGATAAGCGAGGTCTATGCACATTACGGTATACCGAGCTGGATCGCTTAGCAACCTGACAACATGGCCGCCGACCGTGAACTCCCAGCACGTGGCAGCGCTCGGATATGTAGTGAGAGATGGTATACATTTTAAAATACAGTACACCGGGATAAGTTGTACAGGCCATGGAGCAATGCACAGGGACATTCATCATTTACGTACAGTATATAAATAATTGTAAACCGTAAATGAAAGAATTACCGGTCAAATACTGTATGACGAAACTGTGTCAATGAGCTGGAACAGTATGGCCTGTGAAGAAGTTTTCGAAGGCAGAAACGGAGAGCAAATTATCAGGAGATTTCTGAAAGGTCGGAGAAGATCCACACAGCAAGTCTGCCTACGAGGAAACAGATTTGCAAAGTGGGTAGCGGGCGGTGACTGAGACGCTCTTTTATTCACATTCAAAAGTACCTGTACAGTATGCTCTGTGATTGGTGTAAGGATGAATGCGCCTATATTGGCACCAATCACAGCGGTAAGAATTCCTTTTGTGTGAATGTGAATAAAAGAGCGTCTCAGTCACCGCCCCGCTACCCACTTTGCAAAGCTGTTTCCTCGTAAGCAGACTTGCTGTGTGGATCTTCTCCGACCTTTCAGAAATCTCCTGATAATTTGCTCTCCGTTTCTGCCTTCGAAAACTTCTTCACAGGCCATACTGTTCCAGCTCATTGACACAGTTTCGTCATACAGTATTTGACCGGTAATTCTTTCATTTACGGTTTACAATTATTTATATACTGTACGTAAATGATGAATGTCCCTGTGCATTGCTCCATGGCCTGTACAACTTATCCCGGTGTACTGTATTTTAAAATGTATACCATCTCTCACTACATATCCGAGCGCTGCCACGTGCTGGGAGTTCACGGTCGGCGGCCATGTTGTCAGGTTGCTAAGCGATCCAGCTCGGTATACCGTAATGTGCATAGACCTCGCTTATCCCAATGTAATTGAGCTAGGGGATTGTGACGCTCCTTCAGCATTGCCCCCTGAACTGTGAAATGTATGCCATATTGTATCTCACTACATATCCGAGCGCTGCCACGTGCTGGGAGTTCACGGTCGGCGGCCATGTTGTCAGGTTGCTAAGCGATCCAGCTCGGTATACCGTAATGTGCATAGACCTCGCTTATCCCAATGTAATTGAGCTAGGGGATTGTGACGCTCCTTCAGCATTGCCCCCTGAACTGTGAAATGTATGCCATATTGTATCTCACTACATATCCGAGCGCTGCCACGTGCTGGGGGTTCACGGTCGGTGGCCATTTTTAGTGTGCATAGAACTCGCTTATCCACATACTGTAGGCCCCTGTGTTTTTAACTACTATATTGAGATGCACATTTCTAGGCCTACAGTATTTAATATACAGTAAGCAGCATTGTTGTTAGGCAATAATTGAAGAATTTACATACAGTACTGACATGTACTGTATGTAATGCTTGTACATCATGTCAGTCGACCCTTATGCTGTACACTACTGTAAGTCTCACAGGGCCCATGCACTTCCAAGGAGGGTTATTTACTGTACTGTATCTGTTTCATACAGGAAACTAATTGCAGTCCATAACACTGAAGTTGTATTTTCAGTACTGTACAGTATACAATACTTAAATTTGAACATCAGGTACTGGATAGTAAACATGTACAGTATTAACTTCTATCATAAAACTCTTATGCATTTTCAGATGTGTAAATTTTAGACTACAGTATTCACAAATGTTTTCTCTCCATACAGGAATTATAGTTGGACAACATGCCAGTAACTATCAACAAAACGATGAGCAAGATAATCGCCAACATGAAAAAAGAAAATAAAACCATCAAAGAGATCCATGCATGGCTCAAGGAAAGTGGCATTATAGTCACTTTAGAAACGGTGCGCTATCATGCATTCGAGAGAACAACGCCCAGATTTGTATTTCCTACAAAATGCACATGGTACGTACTGTACACTACTGTAATGTTTAAATGACTTGCTTTATACCATAAACAATTTTTTTGAAATAAAATAAAAACTTCATCAATTGTAACTGTGATTGTGCTGTTCATGAATTCATATTTTTCATACTGTATTGTACTGTAGGAGAGTGCAACAAATTGTGGAGGAACTAACTCGTGAGGATGATGAGCGTACTGCTCTGCAAATAAAACGAATTCTCCATTCCAAGTATGACCTGGACATATCGGCCACCAGCAACAGAAGGATGCGACGGAAAATGGGATGGACCTTTGGCGCAACAAGGTAAAATACTGAAAGCAGTATAAACCATACAGTAAATGCACTGTTAATAATCCCTTGATACGTGATATAATAATGCCATAAATCATTATACAGAGTGTGTACTTTATACTATATACAGTATGTGTGTGTGTATATACTGTATATACAGTATTCTATCCCAAAAGAGATACCTACTGTATAGGCACTCAGAGACAGCAATGAAGCATTGCCGGCTTATTGTGATGATTACATACTGTATACTGTGTGTGTGTTTGTGTGTATGTACAGTATGTATATATATATTACTCTGTATGTAACTTAATGTACTGTATGTACAGTTTAATGTATACAGTAGGTATATAATACAGTATACTGCACATACAGTCTACTGTATATACAGTAATCTGTAAATCTGTAATTTCATAACTGTATCTGATTTCATTATTTTTGGCTCTTCACAGGATATCTCCAATGATAAGAGATGTGAATAAAGAAAAGAGAGTGGAACAGGCACGGCGATGGATTGAGAGTGGTGAAACATTTGATGATGTCATTTTCACAGATGAATCGTCTGTTGCCCTTGAGCGGTTCTCCAGAATGTCATTCAGGAAACGTAACCATATCTCTTTAAAACCACGCCCAAAGCATCCATTGAAAATCCATGTATGGGGAGGCATATCACGATTAGGAGCTGGTCCCCTATTATTTTTCGAAGGTACAGTACAGTACTATACTTTATTCTGTGCCTGTGTTCTGTAAAAATACATGTTGTACTGTAGAGTACGTGTAACTGCACAATAAAAGGAGTTGCTTATTAATGAACAACATTTTTTGATTTCTGTAGGAATCATGGATAAGAAATATTTCCAAGAAACAATAGTAGAGAAATGTATGGTGCCATTTGTGAATAAATATTACCCAACTCACCATAGGATATTCCAAGACAATGATCCTAAACACTCCGCCTCAGCCAAATTTATGGAAGAGAAAGGTATGAATTGGGAACGCACACCACCAGAGTGAGTATTCTTTCAACAGTGTACAAGTAAAATTTTGGATAGCACTCTAGTACTGTAAAAAAAAATTTTGTTTAATAAACAGTACAATATTGTATGTTTAATTTTCTCTATTTACTGTAATGTACTGTAATTAATTTTTTCTATACGCTTTTTTTTTTTTTTTAATTAGATCACCAGACATGAACCCAATCGAATTAGTGTGGGCTCAATTGAAGAGGTACGTTAGGAGTGTTGCAAAGCCAACAACAAAACAGCAACTGGTGGATGGGATAAAGAAATTTTGGCTAGAAGTACTCACACCTGAACATTGTAATAATTATATAAATCACCTGTATAAAGTATTACCTGTTGTAGTTGAAAGAAATGGTCAAGCCACAAATATGTAGTTCTGTATTTTCTGTTTAAAATTTTAAATTGGTGCATTATTAAAAAAAATGATAAAATTGCCTTTGTCTGATTATTGCATAAACTAATGTAGAATATTATACAGTAGTAATGTTATTGATGTGTACTGTATGAACAGTTATTTTCAGTTTTATAAGTCCTGAATAAGAGTACTGTACATTTTGATCAGTGCAGTACATGGAATCGGATGTTGTAATACTTTATTTTTACATTAATATTGATGTTTTTCCAATAAATATTCAATTTTACAGTATGGTACGGTACAGTACATGAGGGTACCTGTACAGTATGATACGTCATTATGGGGGAGAAATACTGTATCCACTAAATGTACAGTAAAATGTTTTTTTCTTATTACAAACACACAAATGCATCTCAGATGGAAATATGCTATACACAGCAGACAGCTTATGGTGACAGAACTTCCCTACTGTATCCCCACCCATAGTCGTGGTATATTTTAGATTGCCTAATGAGACACTCCTGCAGCATTGCCAATGATTCATGTAAAACCTGTGTGCAAACAGTATCTGTATTGAATGCAAAGTACAGTAAGAGTACAGTATACAGTATTATCAGAGCCAAACCTGACCAACATGATGCCCTAGGCTAGATTTTGGCTGATGCCCTCTTGCACAGATGCTACGTAGTTCCGCCTCTAACCCTGCACCCCTTTCCCAGCACCATCACCCATTTTGGCGCTCCTACCCCCTATAATCTAAATAAGAACAATGTGCACATTTAGTGCCAGCCCAAAACAGTGTACAGTATGTTCTTGCTGGGAAGGGGCATGGTAACACAATAATACCCGAAGATGAAATGACACAACACAGTACTGCAACTTTATTCACATTATATCATGCAGTGGTGTCTCTTATTCTCATGACATCATATCATAGTACCACATTACTCCTAACAGTAATGCCCCTTATTCACATTACACCCCACCACATTCATCTTTATTTACATTAGACCACAGGTTCTCAAACTCAGTCCTCAGGACCCCACACAGTGCAGGTTTTGCAGGTCTCACAGAATCACAAGTGAAAAAATTAGCTCCACCTACTGTATGGACCTTCTAAAATGTGTCAGTTAGTAATGAATACATCTGTGCACTTGCTGGTTTACCTGCAAAACATGCACTGTGTGGGGTCCTGAGGACCAAGTTTGAGAACCACTGCATTAGACCATGCAGTAGTGCCCTTTCCTTATGTTACACCAGAAAATATTGTAGTACACCTTATACACATACAGTACAGTAATGCCACACATTAGTAATGCATTTCATATTTCAATTTTCTGATTTAATTTCATAGAGCCGCAGTCACTCACAGAATATAGGCATGTACTGTAGCATCTCATTTTATTCTGCAGAAGCTGATTATTCCCGTTTGGCTAGTTTGCCGCCTCTGTACAGTATATCACAATAGAAAAAAGTTATAGTGTCAGTGAAAAAAGCACCTCATGACAGATACTGTACACAAGCTCATGTCTAAATACTGTATACTGTAAGCAGTGACATTAAGGGGTACAGTACTGTATATGCAATTGCAGTCGAATTCCGGAAGGAATACGGAAAAAATGGACACGGGATCCCCCATCTTTTTAGAACCAGCACCGGGCTCTGCGCCTGGTCCTGGTGCAAAAAATAAGGGGGACAAAAAAAGCGTAGGGGTTCCCCATATTTTTTGAATCAGCACTGGGCTCCACTAGCTGGACAGATAATGCACAGCCGGGGGAGACTTTTATACAGGTCCCTGCGGCCATGGAATTAAATACCCAACTAGTCACACCTGGCCGGAGTACCCTGGAGGAGTGGGGGCCCCTTAAATCAAGGGGACCCCCCTCCAGCCACTCGATTATCTCTATCACCCCTGTGTATTGTAGCTAGGGGATTGTGACGCTCCTTCAGCATTGCCCCGTAGCCTGCAAAATCTGTGCTGTTATTTGCTCCATAGCTGAGTGCCTCCTAGGAGCTACTGTAGGAGTCACAGGCGGTAGCCATTTCAATTGAGTCTGCCCTGCTATAGAATTGTACAGGTATGTGTACATTACCGTACGGTGCATAGAACCTTTACAGTAGAAACTCTCCTGCAGCTTTGGCCTGCTTTACTGTATGTACTGTAAAACTTGTGTTTTGTCAGTTTGCTATGCGACCGAGCCCGGTGTAACGTACAGTACTGTAATGTGCATAGACCTCGCTTACAGTATCTCTGTGTATTTTGGCTAGGGGATTGTGACGCTCCTTCAGCATCGCCCCGTAGCCTGCACAGCTTATGCCATTTCTCATTCCATACCCAACTGCTGCCTGCCACGAGGTGGGGGTTCAGGAGGTGGGGGTTCATGGGTAGTGGTCGTTTTGACAGTGTGCTATGCGATTGAGTCCGGTGTACCGTAATACTGTATGCAATCCTACAGTAGCTTATCCCTCCCCTGTGTATTTTGGCTAGGGGATTGTGACGCTCCTTCAGCATTGCCCCATAACCTGCACAAGGGTTCAGGGGCGGCGGCCATTTTGCCAGTGTGCTACAGTATGTCATCGAGTCCGATGTACCATAATATGCATACTGTGTATTTTAGCTAGGGGATTGTGACGCTCCTTCAGCATTGCCCCATAGTCTGTACAATCTGGACTATTACTTGCTCCGTAGCCTAGGGCCTCTGTGGGGCAAGGAGTCATAGGTGGTAGCCATTTCTATTCAGTCTGCCCAGCTACAGAATTGTATGTGTACTGTGTACGGAGCATAGTACCTTAACCTGCATAGAACCTGCACATTATGGTACACCGGACTCGATCGCATAGAACCGCTCATGCAGCTACTGTATGCCCTGGTTTACAGTATGTGAATAAAAAAAATAATAAAGTGTCTGAAAAAAACTACAGTAACATGCATTCGTACTTAAGGAATCGAACCCTGGACTCTGAGTATAGGAAGCGAAACACTTCACCACTTCGCCGCAGACAAATGTATAAATCTGTTGGTTTTGATTATGCTGTAATGGCTACGGGATTAGGACGATAACACTGTAGAAAATTCCTAATCTTGAGAGGCAATAGTGAACTTGTAACACACATCCATTTGCGACAGTGTACACTACTGGTTTTACAGTACTGTGTTTTGTCTGCGGGACTTGGACGCTCACATACAGTATTCATAAAGTATTGTAGATGGATCATATACTGTATGCTGTACTACTGTATTTGCGTCGGTGTCGTACTGTATATACTGTACAGTACTGTATTAAATAATG
Source organism: Pseudophryne corroboree (assembly GCF_028390025.1). Classification (NCBI taxonomy): domain Eukaryota; kingdom Metazoa; phylum Chordata; class Amphibia; order Anura; family Myobatrachidae; genus Pseudophryne; species Pseudophryne corroboree. The sequence goes on from NW_026969313.1 coordinate 38,407, forward strand.
CAGCGTAATGAGTACAGTATTTGCTGTATGCAGCGTAATGAGACGCCTTAGTAAAGTAGTCCTTATTATGTATGTCAGTATTGTATTTTACGGGAGACCACACGCATGCGCAGTGGTGATTGTAAAAAGCGACATCTGGTGGCTGATCGCAGGTATTACACGTAAAGGTAACGCCAAACGTCAAATGTCTGTCTCCGTGCGATTAGATAGCCTCTCTGTGGCTAGGCGCGCCTCGCTACGCCACAGTACGCTGCGTATGGTCGAACGGGACAACCGCCGCGGCCACTCAAGATAAAGGTGGCTACATCTGTAGGTGTAGGGAGTTGGAAATGAAAAGGTCATGAGTGGGGACCAGTTTGTTACAAACAGATCTGGCATTCCAGAGGGCACAGGATAGGGGGTATGAGTTTGTGGGAGATATGTGAATTAGATTTTCAGGGTTGCTGTAGCAATGAGGTGGGATTAACTTTGAGGGCAGGGATGATGAGAGAGTAGTGATGGTACGGGTGCCTGAGCTAGGAGGGGAAACTACAGGAGGTGGGCAGGGAGGGAGGTCAGTGTGATGTGGATGGGGGTGTGGGGAGGTGACAGGGAAGGGAGAGAGGGAGCAGGGCTGAGTTGTGGGGTAGCAGGACCATGGGGCAGAGGTGAATGAAAGTGGGGTAACAGGAAAGGTGGGGGAAGGAAACAGAGGGATGGAGGGGAGACAGAGGAGGGGAGAGAGGAGGAGGTGGAGGAGACTAGTGGGGGAAGGATAAAGATACATTATTAGGTAGACACTGAGTGATGTGGGGAGTATAAGAAAACCTTGACATAGTGTTAAGTAGGTAAATAGGTTGAAGTAGTGGAAGTACTGTAGGAGAGGAGACTGTAAGGCAATCCGAGCAGAAGAATTGCAGAAATGCAGGTGAGAAAAGCAGTGTAGGCTCAAGGGGTGTAGATTTAGTATGAAATGAGTCAAAAGCGTAGATAAAGTGGGTGCAGAAATGTATTTGGAGTGTAAGAAATGAAAGGATTGTGAGAGGTTTAAGAAGCAATGGTAATTATGTTAGATGTTTTAAGTGTTTGCAGGTAAAATTGCATTGGTGCAGCTGTGCTTAAAAAACAAAATTACAATAATACAGATACAGGCATTTGTAGGTGAAATGGATGGTTTATGAAATGTCCAAGTAAGGTAGTTCTGTGCTATGTAATCAGATGCAACAATCAGGAGGTGAGTGATCTGAGGAGTAAGTGACTCACATTTCTTATTAGTTCTTCAGTTTTCTTTGTTTTGTTAGATTGGTGTGCTTCTGTTTTCCTTCTTTTTCACTTCGATTGAACGCTGATTGAACACTGCTGTTATGTGTCAATTTTATCACGCTTTGATAAAAATGCACGCTTAGATCAATAAATGCACAGCCTACACCATTGGACTTAAGTAGAAGACTATCGGTGTATGTCCATTTGTCAGCGCGTGTATATATAGATGCAGGTGCTTGTATGTTGGTGTATGTCCAGGTGTCAGCATGTGTATGTATAGATGCAGGTGTGGGAATGTTGGTGTATGTCCAGGTGTCAGGGCGTGTATGTATGGATATTAGGTGTGGGTACATCAGTGTATGTCCAGGTGTTAGCGCATGTATGTATAGATGCAGGATAATAATCACACAGCGTGCCCCCCACCAACCACAAACCTCCCCCACCCCCCTGTATGACATAAACACCGCTAATTCCACTTACACACAATAATTTCAGTTTGCGACCAGGAGCCGGCAATGTATGTGCACCCAAATGAAGCCACTGTACATGCCCTGCAGGCTGCTATGTACTGCACAGGTGCAACAAATGTAAATGCCCTATCTTTAAAATGGGGCATATTTTACTAAATTAAAAAAACCTGTAACTTTCTGTAAAACCTTAACCTCAAAAGGCACTACACTAACATCGGGGTGTAGAGTTGGATCTTGATCCAAGGCACCAACAGGCTAAAGCTTTGACTGTTCCCAGGATGCCTTGCACCGCCTCCTCTATAACCCTGCCCAGTGGCGTAACTAGACCTTTGTGGGCCCCATAGCAAAATTCTGAATGGGCCCACCAGCACTCAACAAGAATGAGTGGCGTTTGGGGTCAGAAAAGTAGAGGGGAAGGGGTCTGACAGAGTAGGGGGCAGGACATGAATGAATAGAAACTGAGGTGTCCATTATATAAAGAAATACAGTATGTGTGTCTGTGTGTATATCACACACACACACATATAAGGGAAATTCAAATGCCCTCAATTATTGCGCCCATTACACTCTGGTTTAGGTGCACAAAGCACCTAAACCTGAATAAAGTAATGGGCGCGATCATGAAAAGACACCGTTTGGTTGCCCAAATGGGTCTCTTTGCACACATTTCAGCTTGTTTCCCCTGGGGGTAGCGAGCTGAAATAAACATGTCGCACCCGTTGGCAGCAACATTAGAATAGCTGCTGATGGGCACGATTGAGGGAGGAAAGGGACATTTGAATCCAGCCCATAGATGCAATGTGAATATGTAATTTGTACCTTCCTATCTTAAAATGTATATAGTAGTGTTTACACTAGAGGTCTTTCCGAACCCCCTAATCCTAACATTGTAATTTGCTTTAGGGCGCACCTCCAATTAGTCTAGTGTTTCGTATTTTCACATTAAATACTTTCTTGCATTGGTTGGTTAAAGATTAGATCGTATATTTTTCTAGATATAGCTGTGCATAGTCTACAAGGCTACATGCTTCTCCCCTAACTAGAGATGTGCAGCGGGCATTTTTCGTGTTTCATGTTTTGGTTTTGGTTTCGGATCCGCAGTTGTGTTTTGGATACGGACGCGTTTTGGCAAAACCACCCTTTCGGGTTTTGTATTCGGGTGATTTTTTTTTAAAACCTCAAACAGCTAAAATCATAGAATTTGGGGGTAATTTTGATCCTATAGTATTAAGCTCAATAACCATAATTTCTACTCCTTTCCAGTCTATTCTGAACACCTCACACCTCCCAATATTATTTTTAGTCCTAAAATTTGCACCAAGGTCCCTGGATGACTAAGCTAAGCGACCCAAGTGGGCAGCACAAACACCTGGCCCATCTAGGAGTGGCACTGCAGTGTCAGACAGGATGGCACTTAAAAAAATAGCCCCAAACAGCACATGATGCAAAGATAAATAAAAAAAGAGGCGCAAGATGAAATTGTAGTGTGTCTCTCCTGCTCAGTGTCAGTTCTCAGTAGTATCCTCATCAGTGCTCAGTATCACTGCTCATTGTCTTGTGCTGCAATGTGGTGCTCAGTATACTAGAGTACATTACTAATAGTCCAGTGCTGCATCTTGCTGCTCAGTGTCAGTTCTAGTATCCTCATCAGTGCTCAGTATCACTGCTCATTGTCTTGTGCTGCATTGTGGTGCTCAGTATACTACAGAACATTACTAATAGTCCAGTGCTGCATCTGGCTGCTCAGTGTCAGTTCTAGTAATCTCATCAGTGCTCCGTATCACTGCTCATTGTCTTGTGGTGCTCAGTATACTACAGTACATTACTAATACTCCAGTGTCTTGTGCCGCATATGGCTGCTGTAGGGTGCTGTGGTAGTGTCCTGTCACTGTGCATATGTCATCATTCCAGTCACAGTGATATCTGGTATCTATCTAGTGGTATCTAATTCCAGACATTACCACCGTCTAATTCCAGATATATCACTGGCATATAATTCCACACATTAAAAAATGGAGAACAAAAAGGTGGAGGGTAAAATAGGGAAAGATCAAGATCCACTTCCACCTAGTGCTGAAGCTGCTGCCACTAGTCAAGGCAGAGACAATTCAATGCCATCAACATTATGTAATGATTATACGATACATTATATATCATATCATTGTATGGTTGTAAAATACAACTTAAAAACTTTAATGAATAAATACATAAAGTAGCTTTTATGTAACCTTTTTAAACCTATTAGCATAGACCGAATCTCATCGTGTGTATAGGCCTTTAGTTCAACAACAGCATGGGACCAGTTAGTGTGTTTTGACCACTGCACAGCACCTGGTGTTATATAGTAAGCACCACTATGGCATAGTATACAGCATTATGGGCCTGATATGAGTGTGACCAGCGGTGATGTGGAATGCAGTAGGAGGTGCTGTTTAGCAAGCACCACTTCTATATTCACCATGCAGTATATTGTGTGAATATAGAAGTGTTGGCTGTGTTATGTATTAGAGTAATTATTGCAGCTCCCAGCTAAAATTGCAACAATGTAATTTAGTGACAAGCTGCAGAGATTAACCCTTTCTGTGGCTGCTGCACAACCTCTATTCATATCGCTGAATTCAATTAGGGAGATGTTCTCACCCCGCGAGCAAGCGCAGGTATATGCCACACTTAAATGTATGGGTATGGTCTCCATAAAATGAGCGTAGCCTTGCAGGCAAAGACTACCTTACACCCTAGTTCTTGACCCTGCACCAACAGACCTCGGCCACCACAGGGAAAAAAGTACAGTAATTTCCACCATGTTAAGCCCCACACATTAATGCCCTTTGGAACATATTATGTCACTCACCACAATATCTGTGATACACTATGCCCTACAGTAAAGCTTCTAATTACTTTTACAAAAACTGCTCAACGCCAAGAGTTTCACGTCCTGGGTGTCATGCTCATTGCCAGGGGTTTCACTCTCTGGGTGTCATGCTCATTGCCAGGGGGAACGCAGTAGGAGGTGTTATATAGTAAGCACCACTATGGCATAGTATATAGCATTATATATATTGTGAGCACTGGTGATGTTGAGTGCAGTAGAGCTGCTGCTGGGTAATTACAATTTACTACAACCACCAATATATTCTGCTGCACTATATATATGCAAAGCTCATTCTGCTGGGTAATTACAGTTGACTACAACCACCAATATATTCTGCTGCACTATATCTATATTTGCAAAGCTAATTCTGCTGGGTAATTACAATTGACTACAACCACCAATATATTCTGCTGCACTATATCTATATATGCAAAGCTAATTCTGCTGAGTAATTACAATTGACTACAACCACCAATATATTCTGCTGCACTATATCTATATATGCAAAGCTAATTCTGCTGGGTAATGCAAATTGAAACATTAATGCATAGTATGTGATTTTTAAGTACTTTTTTAAAGTTTTGAATGATATAGACCCAGTTTAATCTTTGTCGAATGCCTGGTTGTTGTTTTTAAGGTAATTTATTGCCTGGCATTTGAGGTGGGGGGGGTTTGGTTACAGATTTCAATTATTGGTTTTACTTGTAATAGTCTTCTACTTAAGTCCAATGGTGTAGGCTGTGCAAAGCCGTTTGGCTGCGCATTTATTGATCCAAGCGTGCATTTTTATCAAAGCGTGATAAAATTGACACATAACAGCAGCGTTCAATCAGCGTTAATTTATCTTCAGCTGATATCGATTGTGAATTGACGTTTCTTCTCTTCTTGTCACCTACAGTTAATTACAATTGACTACAACCACCAATATATTCTGCTGCACTATATCTATATATGCAAAGCTAATTCTGCTGGGTAAAGCAAATTGAAACATTATTGCATAGTATGTGATTTTGAAGTACTTTTTTAAAGTTTTGAATGATATAGACCCAGTTTAATCTTTGTGGAATGCCTGGTTGTTGTTTTTAAGGTAATTTATTGCCTGGCATTTGAGGGGGTGGGGTGTGGTTACAGATTTCAATTATTGGTTTCACTTGTAATAGTCTTCTACTTAAGTCCAATGATGTAGGCTGTGCAAAGCCGTTTGGCTGTGCATTTATTGATCTAAGCATGCATTTTTATCAAAGCGTGATAAAATTGACACATAACAGCAGTGTTCAATCAGCGTTAATTTATCTTCAGCTGATATCGATTGTGAATTGACGTTTCTTCTCTTCTTGTCACCTACAGGTAATTACAATTGACTACAACCACCAATATATTCTGCTGCACTATATCTATATATGCAAAGCTAATTCTGCTGGGTAATGCAAATTGAAACATTATTGCATAGTATGTGATTTTGAAGTACTTTTTTAAAGTTTTGAATGATATAGACCCAGTTTAATCTTTGTGGAATGCCTGGTTGTTGTTTTTAAGGTAATTTATTGCCTGGCATTTGAGGGGGTGGGGTGTGGTTACAGATTTCAATTATTGGTTTCACTTGTAATAGTCTTCTACTTAAGTCCAATGGTGTAGGCTGTGCATTTATTGATCTAAGCGTGCATTTTTATCAAAGCGTGATAAAATTGACACATAACAGCAGTGTTCAATCAGCGTTCAATCGAAGTGAAAAAGAAGGAAAACAGAAGCACACCAATCTAACAAAACAAAGAAAACTGAAGAACTAATAACAAATGTGAGTCACTTACTCCTCAGATCACTCACCTCCTGATTGTTGCATCTGATTACATAGCACAGAACTACCTTACTTGGACATTTCATAAACCATCCATTTCACCTACAAATGCCTGTATCTGTATTATTGTAATTTTGTTTTTTAAGCACAGCTGCACCAATGCAATTTTACCTGCAAACACTTAAAACATCTAACATAATTACCATTGCTTCTTAAACCTCTCACAATCCTTTCATTTCTTACACTCCAAATACATTTCTGCACCCACTTTATCTACGCTTTTGACTCATTTCATACTAAATCTACACCCCTTGAGCCTACACTGCTTTTCTAACCTGCATTTCTGCAATTCTTCTGCTCGGATTGCCTTACAGTCTCCTCTCCTACAGTACTTCCACTACTTCAACCTATTTACCTACTTAACACTATGTCAAGGTTTTCTTATACTCCCCACATCACTCAGTGTCTACCTAATAATGTATCTTTATCCTTCCCCCACTAGTCTCCTCCACCTCCTCCTCTCT
>NW_026969314.1:0-45308 GCF_028390025.1 Pseudophryne corroboree
TCAGAAAAGGCCAGGTACCCTACACCATAACAGGGGGTTTGAAATTTTGACTTGTCTACTTAAAGATCACCAAAATCTGATAACAAGGTCAATTACGTCCCTGGGTGGGATTGAACCACCAACCTTTTGGTTAGTAGCCGGACACACTAACCGATTGCACCACAGAGACACTTCGCAAAAAGGACATACTGACAAAGGCTAATAAGCATACATCTAGAACGTTTCCTAGAAAAACTTTAAAAAGTCAATAATCTGGAGAGTTTTTGTAAAATGTTTCTTCCATCAACCAACGAGAAACACATTGGTACTTTCCCATGATGAGTGAGTGCTTCAGGATCTCTTGCACTTACATGTGCAGCAGAGTACAGCAATGGAAGCATGCTGGGCCCATAACCCAGCGGTAGGCAGATTGAAACTATCCTCTGCTATATGCATTTTTTTTTGTTAATTAAAGTAATCCAAAACTGGGATTGATATTTTGGCTCTTTTATTTTTACTTAAAGTACAATAACTTTTACCATTTTAATTTGTTTTAATAGTATATTGACAGTATTGTTTTCTTTCAAAAATCCACTTAATTTTCTTTACCCTATTATTAAAATGGTAATTGACAAAAACAAACTACATTGTCACCAGAAGAGCAATACAAAATGTACAAGTGATATATTAAAATCATCTTTCCAGCTTGAATTTCAATGATGCATTGGGGCAACGATTTTGTGAGAAACATCTTCACCCTTAAATAAAGATTTTCTTAATTCCTTACCTGTGTGCTAATTAGATATCACCTTGTTTTCACATTAAACAGACTTCTACATGAGAAAGCAGCAAGGATGCAGTGGCGTTAATGTTTCCTTGTGTCAACCCGTATTATTTCAGTAGACATTGAAATGAGGATGCATCTTGCTGCCTTTCCAATGAAGCAAATTTAATTTAGTAATAGGTGAAAAACCATCCCTACAAAGGTGTTAATCAGAGACTTGGCTTTGTGGACACTTTTCAAAGAACAAATTTGTTAGCATAAAAATAAAGCCAGAAAATTAAGAGCTGTTTAATTACTCAATTGGATTTTTTTGCCAGCATATTTCTTTTTCTCTGCAACCCACTGCTAAATTGTGCTTCCTAGCTGTTTTTATAAAATCACTGAATCAAATCTAACTCTGATTACATCAGAGAAAGCAAGGTACCCTACACCATAAGAGGGGGTTTGAAATTTTGACTTGTCTACTTAAAGATCACCAAAATCTGATAACAAGGTCTATTACGTCCCTGGGTGGGATTGAACCACCAACCTTTTAGTTTATAGCCGTACACACTAACTGATTGCACCTCAGAGACACTTTGCAAAAGTACATACTGACAAAGGCTAATAAGCATTCATCTAAAACGTTTCCTAGAAAAACTTTAAAAAGTCAATAATCTGGAGAGTTTTTGTAAGATGTTTCTTCCATCCACCAACGAAGAAACACATTGGTACTTTCCCATGATGAGTGAGTGCTTCAGGATCTCTTGCACTTACATGTGCAGCAGAGTACTGCAATGGAAGCATGCTGGGCCCATAAATCAGAGATAGGCAGATTAAAACTATCCTCTGCTATATGCATTTTTTTTGTTAATTAAAGTAATCCAAAACTGGGATTGATATTTTTGATCTTTTATTTTTCATTAAAGTACAATAACTTTTACCATTTTAATTTGTTTTAATAGTATATTGAAAGTATTGTTTTCTTTTAAAAATCCACTTAATTTTCTTTACCCTATTATTAAAATGGTAATTGACAAAAACAAACTACATTGTCACCAGAAGAGCAATACAAAATGTACAAGTGATATATTAAAATCATCTTTCCAGCTTGACTTTCAATGATGCATTGGGGCAACGATTTTGTGAGAAACATCTTCACCCTTAAATAAAGATTTTCTTAATTCCTTACCTGTGTGCTAATTAGATATCACCTTGTTTTCACATTAAACAGACTTCCACATGAGAAAGCAGCAAGGATGCAGTGGCGTTAATGTTTCCTTGTGTCAACCCGTATTATTTCAGTAGACATTGAAATGAGGATGCATCTTGCTGCCTTTCCAATGAAGCAAATTTAATTTAGTAATAGGTGAAAAACCATCCTTACAAAGGTGTTAATCAGAGACTTGGCTTTGTGGACACTTTTCAAAGAACAAATTTGTTAGCATAAAAATAAAGCCAGAAAATTAAGAGCTGTTTAATCACTCAATTGGATTTTTTTTGCCAGCATATTTCTTTTTCTCTGCAACCCACTGCTAAATTGTGCTTCCTAGCTGTTTTTATAAAATCACTGAATCAAATCTAACTCTGATTACATCAGAGAAGGCCAGGTACCCTACACCATAAGAGGGGGTTTGAAATTTTGACTTGTCTACTTAAAGATCACCAAAATCTGATAACAAGGTCAATTACGTCCCTGGGTGGGATTGAACCACCAACCTTTTGGTTAATAGCCATATACACTAACTGATTGCGCCACAGAGACACTTTGCAAAAGTACATACTGACAAAGGCTAATAAGCATTCATCTAAAACGTTTCCTAGAAAAACTTTAAAAAGTCAATAATCTGGAGAGTTTTTGTAAGATGTTTCTTCCATCAACCAACAAAGAAACACATTGGTACTTTCCCATGATGACTGAGTGCTTCAGGATCTCTTGCACTTACATGTGCAGCAGAGTACTGCAATGGAAGCATGCTGGGCCCATAACCCAGAGGTAGGCAGAATGAAACTATCCTTTGCTATATGCATATTTTTTTGTTAATTTAAGTAATCAAAACTGGGATTGATATTTTTGCTCTTTTATTTTTACTTAAAGTACAATAACTTTTACCATTTTAATTTGTTTTAATAGTATATTGACAGTATAGTTTTCTTTAAAAAATCCACTTAATTTTCTTTACCCTATTATTAAAAGGGTAATTGACAAAAACAAACTACATTGTCACCAGAAGAGCAATACAAAATGTACAAGTGATATATTAAAATCATCTTTCCAGCTTGACTTTCAATGATGCATTGGGGCAACGATTTTGTGAGAAACATCTTCACCCTTAAATAAAGATTTTCTTAATTCCTTACCTGTGTGCTAATTAGATATCACCTTGTTTTCACATTAAACAGACTTCCACATGAGAAAGCAGCAAGGATGCAGTGGCGTTAATGTTTCCTTGTGTCAACCCGTATTATTTCAGTAGACATTGAAATGAGGATGCATCTTGCTGCCTTTCCAATGAAGCAAATTTAATTTAGTAATAGGTTAAAAACCATCCCTACAAAGGTGTTAATCAGAGACTTGGCTTTGTGGACACTTTTCAAAGAACAAATTTGTTAGCATAAAAATAAAGCCAGAAAATTAAGAGCTGTTTAATCACTCAATTGGATTTTTTTTGCCAGAATATTTCTTTTTCTCTGCAACCCACTGCTAAATTGTGCTTCCTAGCTGTTTTTATAAAATCACTGAATCAAATCTAACTCTGATTACATCAGAGAAAGCCAGGTACCCTACACCATAAGAGGGGGTTTGAAATTTTGACTTGTCTACTTAAAGATCACCAAAATCTGATAACAAGGTCAATTACGTCCCTGGGTAGGATTGAACCACCAACCTTTTGGTTTATAGCCGTACACACTAACTGATTGCGCCACAGAGACACTTTGCAAAAGTACATACTGACAAAGGCTAATAAGCATTCATCTAAAACGTTTCCTAGAAAAACTTTAAAAAGTCAATAATCTGGAGAGTTTTTGTAAGATGTTTCTTCCATCCACCAACGAAGAAACACATTGGTACTTTCCCATGATGAGTGAGTGCTTCAGGATCTCTTGCACTTACATGTGCAGCAGAGTACTGCAATGGAAGCATGCTGGGCCCATAACCCAGAGGTAGGCAGATTAAAACTATCCTCTGCTATATGCATTTTTTTTGTTAATTAAAGTAATCCAAAACTGGGATTGATATTTTTGCTCTTTTATTTTTCATTAAAGTACAATAACTTTTACCATTTTGATTTGTTTTAATAGTATATTGAAAGTATTGTTTTCTTTTAAAAATCCACTTAATTTTCTTTACCCTATTATTAAAATGGTAATTGACAAAAACAAACTACATTGTCATCAGAAGAGCAATACAAAATGTACAAGTGATATATTAAAATCATCTTTTCAGCTTGAATTTCAATGATGCATTGGGGCAACGATTTTGTGAGAAACATTTTCACCCTTAAATAAAGATTTTCTTAATTCCTTACCTGTGTGCTAATTAGATATCACCTTGTTTTCACATTAAACAGACTTCCACATGAGAAAGCAGCAAGGATGCAGTGGCGTTAATGTTTCCTTGTGTCAACCCGTATTATTTCAGTAGACATTGCAATGAGGATGCATCTTGCTGCCTTTCCAATGAAGCAAATTTAATTTAGTAATAGGTGAAAAACCATCCCTACAAAGGTGTTAATCAGAGACTTGGCTTTGTGGACACTTTTCAGAGAACAAATTTGTTAGCATAAAAATAAAGCCAGAAAATGAAGAGCTGTTTAATCACTCAATTGGATTTTTTTTGCCAGCATATTTCTTTTTCTCTGCAACCCACTGCTAAATTGTGCTTCCTAGCTGTTTTTATTAAATCACTGAATCAAATCTAACTCTGATTACATCAGAAAAGGCCAGGTACCCTACACCATAACAGGGGGTTTGAAATTTTGACTTGTCTACTTAAAGATCACCAAAATCTGATAACAAGGTCAATTACGTCCCTGGGTGGGATTGAACCACCAACCTTTTGGTTAGTAGCCGGACACACTAACCGATTGCACCACAGAGACACTTCGCAAAAAGGACATACTGACAAAGGCTAATAAGCATACATCTAGAACGTTTCCTAGAAAAACTTTAAAAAGTCAATAATCTGGAGAGTTTTTGTAAAATGTTTCTTCCATCAACCAACGAGAAACACATTGGTACTTTCCCATGATGAGTGAGTGCTTCAGGATCTCTTGCACTTACATGTGCAGCAGAGTACAGCAATGGAAGCATGCTGGGCCCATAACCCAGCGGTAGGCAGATTGAAACTATCCTCTGCTATATGCATTTTTTTTTGTTAATTAAAGTAATCCAAAACTGGGATTGATATTTTGGCTCTTTTATTTTTACTTAAAGTACAATAACTTTTACCATTTTAATTTGTTTTAATAGTATATTGACAGTATTGTTTTCTTTCAAAAATCCACTTAATTTTCTTTACCCTATTATTAAAATGGTAATTGACAAAAACAAACTACATTGTCACCAGAAGAGCAATACAAAATGTACAAGTGATATATTAAAATCATCTTTCCAGCTTGAATTTCAATGATGCATTGGGGCAACGATTTTGTGAGAAACATCTTCACCCTTAAATAAAGATTTTCTTAATTCCTTACCTGTGTGCTAATTAGATATCACCTTGTTTTCACATTAAACAGACTTCTACATGAGAAAGCAGCAAGGATGCAGTGGCGTTAATGTTTCCTTGTGTCAACCCGTATTATTTCAGTAGACATTGAAATGAGGATGCATCTTGCTGCCTTTCCAATGAAGCAAATTTAATTTAGTAATAGGTGAAAAACCATCCCTACAAAGGTGTTAATCAGAGACTTGGCTTTGTGGACACTTTTCAAAGAACAAATTTGTTAGCATAAAAATAAAGCCAGAAAATTAAGAGCTGTTTAATTACTCAATTGGATTTTTTTGCCAGCATATTTCTTTTTCTCTGCAACCCACTGCTAAATTGTGCTTCCTAGCTGTTTTTATAAAATCACTGAATCAAATCTAACTCTGATTACATCAGAGAAAGCAAGGTACCCTACACCATAAGAGGGGGTTTGAAATTTTGACTTGTCTACTTAAAGATCACCAAAATCTGATAACAAGGTCTATTACGTCCCTGGGTGGGATTGAACCACCAACCTTTTAGTTTATAGCCGTACACACTAACTGATTGCACCTCAGAGACACTTTGCAAAAGTACATACTGACAAAGGCTAATAAGCATTCATCTAAAACGTTTCCTAGAAAAACTTTAAAAAGTCAATAATCTGGAGAGTTTTTGTAAGATGTTTCTTCCATCCACCAACGAAGAAACACATTGGTACTTTCCCATGATGAGTGAGTGCTTCAGGATCTCTTGCACTTACATGTGCAGCAGAGTACTGCAATGGAAGCATGCTGGGCCCATAAATCAGAGATAGGCAGATTAAAACTATCCTCTGCTATATGCATTTTTTTTGTTAATTAAAGTAATCCAAAACTGGGATTGATATTTTTGATCTTTTATTTTTTATTAAAGTACAATAACTTTTACCATTTTAATTTGTTTTAATAGTATATTGAAAGTATTGTTTTCTTTTAAAAATCCACTTAATTTTCTTTACCCTATTATTAAAATGGTAATTGACAAAAACAAACTACATTGTCACCAGAAGAGCAATACAAAATGTACAAGTGATATATTAAAATCATCTTTCCAGCTTGAATTTCAATGATGCATTGGGGCAACGATTTTGTGAGAAACATTTTCACCCTTAAATAAAGATTTTCTTAATTCCTTACCTGTGTGCTAATTAGATATCACCTTGTTTTCACATTAAACAGACTTCCACATGAGAAAGCAGCAAGGATGCAGTGGCGTTAATGTTTCCTGGTGTCAACCTGTATTATTTCAGTAGACATTGAAATGAGGATGCATCTTGCTGCCTTTCCAGTGAAGCAAGTTTAATTTAGTAATAGGTGAAAAACCATCCTTACAAAGGTGTTAATCAGAGACTTGGCTTTGTGGACACTTTTCAGAGAACAAATTTGTTAGCATAAAAATAAAGCCAGAAAATGAAGAGCTGTTTAATCACTCAATTGGATTTTTTTGCCAGCATATTTCTTTTTCTCTGCAACCCACTGCTAAATTGTGCTTCCTAGCTGTTTTTATAAAATCACTGAATCAAATCTAACTCTGATTACATCAGAGAAGGCCAGGTACCCTACACCATAAGAGGGGGTTTGAAATTTTGACTTGTCTACTTAAAGATCACCAAAATCTGATAACAAGGTCAATTACGTCCCTGGGTGGGATTGAACCACCAACCTTTTGGTTTATAGCCGTACACATTAACTGATTGCGCCACAGAGACACTTTGCAAAAGTGCATACTGACAAAGGCTAATAAGCATTCATCTAAAACGTTTCCTAGAAAAACTTTAAAAAGTCAATAATCTGGAGAGTTTTTGTAAGATGTTTCTTCCATCCACCAACGAAGAAACACATTGGTACTTTCCCATGATGACTGAGTGCTTCAGGATCTCTTGCACTTACATGTGCAGCAGAGTACTGCAATGGAAGCATGCTGGGCCCATAACCCAGAGGTAGGCAGATTAAAACTATCCTCTGCTATATGCATTTTTTTTGTTAATTAAAGTAATCCAAAACTGGGATTGATATTTTTGCTCTTTTATTTTTCATTAAAGTACAATAACTTTTACCATTTTAATTTGTTTTAATAGTATATTGAAAGTATTGTTTTCTTTTAAAAATCCACTTAATTTTCTTTACCCTATTATTAAAATGGTAATTGACAAAAACAAACTACATTGTCACCAGAAGAGCAATACAAAATGTACAAGTGATATATTAAAATCATCTTTCCAGCTTGAATTTCAATGATGCATTGGGGCAACGATTTTGTGAGAAACATTTTCACCCTTAAATAAAGATTTTCTTAATTCCTTACCTGTGTGCTAATTAGATATCACCTTGTTTTCACATTAAACAGACTTCCACATGAGAAAGCAGCAAGGATGCAGTGGCGTTAATGTTTCCTGGTGTCAACCTGTATTATTTCAGTAGACATTGAAATGAGGATGCATCTTGCTGCCTTTCCAATGAAGCAAGTTTAATTTAGTAATAGGTGAAAAACCATCCTTACAAAGGTGTTAATCAGAGACTTGGCTTTGTGGATACTTTTCAGAGAACAAATTTGTTAGCATAAAAATAAAGCCAGAAAATGAAGAGCTGTTTAATCACTCAATTGGATTTTTTTGCCAGCATATTTCTTTTTCTCTGCAACCCACTGCTAAATTGTGCTTCCTAGCTGTTTTTATAAAATCACTGAATCAAATCTAACTCTGATTACATCAGAGAAGGCCAGGTACCCTACACCATAAGAGGGGGTTTGAAATTTTGACTTGTCTACTTAAAGATCACCAAAATCTGATAACAAGGTCAATTACGTCCCTGGGTGGGATTGAACCACCAACCTTTTGGTTAATAGCCATATACACTAACTGATTGCGCCACAGAGACACTTAGCAAAAGTACATACTGACAAAGGCTAATAAGCATTCATCTAAAACGTTTCCTAGAAAAACTTTAAAAAGTCAATAATCTGGAGAGTTTTTGTAAGATGTTTCTTCCATCAACCAACGAAGAAACACATTGGTACTTTCCCATGATGACTGAGTGCTTCAGGATCTCTTGCACTTACATGTGCAGCAGAGTACTGCAATGGAAGCATGCTGGGCCCATAACCCAGAGGTAGGCAGATTGAAACTATCCTTTGCTATATGCATTTTTTTTTGTTAATTTAAGTAATCAAAACTGGGATTGATATTTTTGCTCTTTTATTTTTACTTAAAGTACAATAACTTTTACCATTTTAATTTGTTTTAATAGTATATTGACAGTATAGTTTTCTTTAAAAAATCCACTTAATTTTCTTTACCCTATTATTAAAAGGGTAATTGCCAAAAACAAACTACATTGTCACCAGAAGAGCAATACAAAATGTACAAGTGATAAATTAAAATCATCTTTCCAGCTTGAATTTCAATGATGCATTGGGGCAACGATTTTGTGAGAAACATCTTCACCCTTAAATAAAGATTTTCTTAATTCCTTACCTGTGTGCTAATTAGATATCACCTTGTTTTCACATTAAACAGACTTCCACATGAGAAAGCAGCAAGGATGCAGTGGCGTTAATGTTTCCTTGTGTCAACCCGTATTATTTCAGTAGACATTGAAATGAGGATGCATCTTGCTGCCTTTCCAATGAAGCAAATTTAATTTAGTAATAGGTTAAAAACCATCCCTACAAAGGTGTTAATCAGAGACTTGGCTTTGTGGACACTTTTCAAAGAACAAATTTGTTAGCATAAAAATAAATCCAGAAAATTAAGAGCTGTTTAATCACTCAATTGGATTTTTTTTGCCAGCATATTTCTTTTTCTCTGCAACCCACTGCTAAATTGTGCTTCCTAGCTGTTTTTATAAAATCACTGAATCAAATCTAACTCTGATTACATCAGAGAAGGCCAGGTACCCTACACCATAAGAGGGGGTTTGAAATTTTGACTTGTCTACTTAAAGATCACCAAAATCTGATAACAAGGTCAATTACGTCCCTGGGTGGGATTGAACCACCAACCTTTTGGTTTATAGCCGTACACACTAACTGATTGCGCCACAGAGACACTTTGCAAATGTACATACTGACAAAGGCTAATAAGCATTCATCTAAAACGTTTCCTAGAAAAACTTTAAAAAGTCAATAATCTGGAGAGTTTTTGTAAGATGTTTCTTCCATCCACCAACGAAGAAACACATTGGTACTTTCCCATGATGAGTGAGTGCTTCAGGATCTCCTGCACTTACATGTGCAGCAGAGTACTGCAATGGAAGCATGCTGGGCCCATAACCCAGAGGTAGGCAGATTAAAACTATCCTCTGCTATATGCATTTTTTTTGTTAATTAAAGTAATCCAAAACTGGGATTGATATTTTTGCTCTTTTATTTTTCATTAAAGTACAATAACTTTTACCATTTTAATTTGTTTTAATAGTATATTGAAAGTATTGTTTTCTTTTAAAAATCCACTTAATTTTCTTTACCCTATTATTAAAATGGTAATTGACAAAAACAAACTACATTGTCATCAGAAGAGCAATACAAAATGTACAAGTGATATATTAAAATCATCTTTCCAGCTTGAATTTCAATGATGCATTGGGGCAACGATTTTGTGAGAAACATTTTCACCCTTAAATAAAGATTTTCTTAATTCCTTACCTGTGTGCTAATTAGATATCACCTTGTTTTCACATTAAACAGACTTCCACATGAGAAAGCAGCAAGGATGCAGTGGCGTTAATGTTTCCTGGTGTCAACCTGTATTATTTCAGTAGACATTGAAATGAGGATGCATCTTGCTGCCTTTCCAATGAAGCAAGTTTAATTTAGTAATAGGTGAAAAACCATCCATACAAAGGTGTTAATCAGAGACTTGGCTTTGTGGACACTTTTCAGAGAACAAATTTGTTAGCATAAAAATAAAGCCAGAAAATGAAGAGCTGTTTAATCACTCAATTGGATTTTTTTGCCAGCATATTTCTTTTTCTCTGCAACCCACTGCTAAATTGTGCTTCCTAGCTGTTTTTATAAAATCACTGAATCAAATCTAACTCTGATTACATCAGAGAAGGCCAGGTACCCTACACCATAAGAGGGGGTTTGAAATTTTGACTTGTCTACTTAAAGATCACCAAAATCTGATAACAAGGTCAATTACGTCCCTGGGTGGGATTGAACCACCAACCTTTTGGTTAATAGCCATATACACTAACTGATTGCGCCACAGAGACACTTTGCAAAAGTACATACTGACAAAGGCTAATAAGCATTCATCTAAAACGTTTCCTAGAAAAACTTTAAAAAGTCAATAATCTGGAGAGTTTTTGTAAGATGTTTCTTCCATCAACCAACGAAGAAACACATTGGTACTTTCCCATGATGACTGAGTGCTTCAGGATCTCTTGCACTTACATGTGCAGCAGAGTACTGCAATGGAAGCATGCTGGGCCCATAACCCAGAGGTAGGCAGAATGAAACTATCCTTTGCTATATGCATATTTTTTTGTTAATTTAAGTAATCAAAACTGGGATTGATATTTTTGCTCTTTTATTTTTACTTAAAGTACAATAACTTTTACCATTTTAATTTGTTTTAATAGTATATTGACAGTATAGTTTTCTTTAAAAAATCCACTTAATTTTCTTTACCCTATTATTAAAAGGGTAATTGACAAAAACAAACTACATTGTCACCAGAAGAGCAATACAAAATGTACAAGTGATATATTAAAATCATCTTTCCAGCTTGACTTTCAATGATGCATTGGGGCAACGATTTTGTGAGAAACATCTTCACCCTTAAATAAAGATTTTCTTAATTCCTTACCTGTGTGCTAATTAGATATCACCTTGTTTTCACATTAAACAGACTTCCACATGAAGAAAGCAGCAAGGATGCAGTGGCGTTAATGTTTCCTTGTGTCAACCCGTATTATTTCAGTAGACATTGAAATGAGGATGCATCTTGCTGCCTTTCCAATGAAGCAAATTTAATTTAGTAATAGGTTAAAAACCATCCCTACAAAGGTGTTAATCAGAGACTTGGCTTTGTGGACACTTTTCAAAGAACAAATTTGTTAACATAAAAATAAAGCCAGAAAATTAAGAGCTGTTTAATCACTCAATTGGATTTTTTTTGCCAGCATATTTCTTTTTCTCTGCAACCCACTGCTAAATTGTGCTTCCTAGCTGTTTTTATAAAATCACTGAATCAAATCTAACTCTGATTACATCAGAGAAGGCCAGGTACCCTACACCATAAGAGGGGGTTTGAAATTTTGACTTGTCTACTTAAAGATCACCAAAATCTGATAACAAGGTCAATTACGTCCCTGGGTGGGATTGAACCACCAACCTTTTGGTTTATAGCCGTACACACTAACTGATTGCGCCACAGAGACACTTTGCAAAAGTACATACTGACAAAGGCTAATAAGCATTCATCTAAAATGTTTCCTAGAAAAACTTTAAAAAGTCAATAATCTGGAGAGTTTTTGTAAGATGTTTCTTCCATCCACCAACGAAGAAACACATTGGTACTTTCCCATGATGAGTGAGTGCTTCAGGATCTCTTGCACTTACATGTGCAGCAGAGTACTGCAATGGAAGCATGCTGGGCCCATAACCCAGAGGTAGGCAGATTAAAACTATCCTCTGCTATATGCATTTTTTTTTGTTAATTAAAGTAATCCAAAACTGGGATTGATATTGTTGCTCTTTTATTTTTCATTAAAGTACAATAACTTTTACCATTTTAATTTGTTTTAATAGTATATTGAAAGTATTGTTTTCTTTTAAAAATCCACTTAATTTTCTTTACCCTATTATTAAAATGGTAATTGACAAAAACAAACTACATTGTCATCAGAAGAGCAATACAAAATGTACAAGTGATATATTAAAATCATCTTTCCAGCTTGAATTTCAATGATGCATTGGGGCAACGATTTTGTGAGAAACATTTTCACCCTTAAATAAAGATTTTCTTAATTCCTTACCTGTGTGCAAATTAGATATCACCTTGTTTTCACATTAAACAGACTTCCACATGAGAAAGCAGCAAGGATGCAGTGGCGTTAATGTTTCCTGGTGTCAACCTGTATTATTTCAGTAGACATTGAAATGAGGATGCATCTTGCTGCCTTTCCAATGAAGCAAGTTTAATTTAGTAATAGGTGAAAAACCATCCTTACAAAGGTGTTAATCAGAGACTTGGCTTTGTGGACACTTTTCAGAGAACAAATTTGTTAGCATAAAAATAAAGCCAGAAAATGAAGAGCTGTTTAATCACTCAATTGGATTTTTTTGCCAGCATATTTCTTTTTCTCTGCAACCCACTGCTAAATTGTGCTTCCTAGCTGTTTTTATAAAATCACTGAATCAAATCTAACTCTGATTACATCAGAGAAGGCCAGGTACCCTACACCATAAGAGGGGGTTTGAAATTTTGACTTGTCTACTTAAAGATCACCAAAATCTGATAACAAGGTCAAATACATCCCTGGGTGGGATTGAACCACCAACCTTTTGGTTAATAGCCGTGCACACTAACTGATTGCGCCACAGAGACACTTTGCAAAAGTCCATACTGACAAAGGCTAATAAGCATTCATCTAAAACGTTTCCTAGAAAAACTTTAAAAAGTCAATAATCTGGAGAGTTTTTGTAAGATGTTTCTTCCATCAACCAACGAAGAAACACATTGGTACTTTCCCATGATGACTGAGTGCTTCAGGATCTCTTGCACTTACATGTGCAGCAGAGTACTGCAATGGAAGCATGCTGGGCCCATAACCCAGAGGTAGGCAGATTGAAACTATCCTTTGCTATATGCATTTTTTTTTGTTAATTTAAGAAATCAAAACTGGGATTGATATTTTTGCTCTTTTATTTTTACTCGAAGTACAATAACTTTTACCATTTTAATTTGTTTGAATAGTATATTGACAGTATAGTTTTCTTTAAAAAATCCACTTAATTTTCTTTACCCTATTATTAAAAGGGTAATTGACAAAAACAAACTACATTGTCACCAGAAGAGCAATACAAAATGTACAAGTGATATATTAAAATCATCTTTCCAGCTTGAATTTCAATGATGCATTGGGGCAACGATTTTGTGAGAAACATCTTCACCCTTAAATAAAGATTTTCTTAATTCCTTACCTGTGTGCTAATTAGATATCACCTTGTTTTCACATTAAACAGACTTCCACATGAGAAAGCAGCAAGGATGCAGTGGCGTTAATGTTTCCTTGTGTCAACCCGTATTATTTCAGTAGACATTGAAATGAGGATGCATCTTGCTGCCTTTCCAATGAAGCAAATTTAATTTAGTAATAGGAGAAAAACCATCCCTACAAAGGTGTTAATCAGAGACTTGGCTTTGTGGACACTTTTCAAAGAACAAATTTGTTAGCATAAAAATAAAGCCAGAAAATTAAGAGCTGTTTAATCACTCAATTGGATTTTTTTGCCAGCATATTTCTTTTTCTCTGCAACCCACTGCTAAATTGTGCTTCCTAGCTGTTTTATAAAATCACTGAATCAAATCTAACTCTGATTACATCAGAGAAGGCCAGGTACCCTACACCATAAGAGGGGGTTTGAAATTTTGACTTGTCTACTTAAAGATCACCAAAATCTGATAACAAGGTCAATTACGTCCCTGGGTGGGATTGAACCACCAACCTTTTGGTTTATAGCCGTACACACTAACTGATTGCACCACAGAGACACTTTTTAAAAGTACATACTGACAAAGGCTAATAAGCATTCATCTAAAACGTTTCCTAGAAAAACTTTAAAAAGTCAATAATCTGGAGAGTTTTTGTAAGATGTTTCTTCCATCCACCAACGAAGAAACACATTGGTACTTTCCCATGATGAGTGAGTGCTTCAGGATCTCTTGCACTTACATGTGCAGCAGAATACTGCAATGGAAGCATGCTGGGCCCATAACCCAGAGGTAGGCAGATTGAAACTATCCTTTGCTATATGCATTTTTTTTGTTAATTTAAGTAATCAAAACTGGGATTGATATTTTTGCTCTTTTATTTTTCATTAAAGTACAATAACTTTTACTATTTTAATTTGTTTTAATAGTATATTGAAAGTATTGTTTTCTTTTAAAAATCCACTTAATTTTCTTTACCCTATTATTAAAATGGTAATTGACAAAAACAAACTACATTGTCACCAGAAGAGCAATACAAAATGTACAAGTGATATATTAAAATCATCTTTCCAGCTTGAATTTCAATGATGCATTGGGGCAACGATTTTGTGAGAAACATTTTCACCCTTAAATAAAGATTTTCTTAATTCCTTACCTGTGTGCTAATTAGATATCACCTTGTTTTCACATTAAACAGACTTCCACATGAGAAAGCAGCAAGGATGCAGTGGCGTTAATGTTTCCTGGTGTCAAACTGTATTATTTCAGTAGACATTGAAATGAGGATGCATCTTGCTGCCTTTCCAATGAAGCAAGTTTAATTTAGTAATAGGTGAAAAACCATCCTTACAAAGGTGTTAATCAGAGACTTGGCTTTGTGGACACTTTTCAGAGAACAAATTTGTTAGCATAAAAATAAAGCCAGAAAATGAAGAGCTGTTTAATCACTCAATTGGATTTTTTTGCCAGCATATTTCTTTTTCTCTGCAACCCACTGCTAAATTGTGCTTCCTAGCTGTTTTTATAAAATCACTGAATCAAATCTAACTCTGATTACATCAGAGAAGGCCAGGTACCCTACACCATAAGAGGGGGTTTGAAATTTTGACTTGTCTACTTAAAGATCACCAAAATCTGATAACAAGGTCAATTACGTCCCTGGGTGGGATTGAACCACCAACCTTTTGGTTAATAGCCATACACACTAACTGATCGCGCCACAGAGACACTTTGCAAAAGTACATACTGACAAAGGCTAATAAGCATTCATCTAAAACGTTTCCTAGAAAAACTTTAAAAAGTCAATAATCTGGAGAGTTTTTGTAAGATGTTTCTTCCATCAACCAACGAAGAAACACATTGGTACTTTCCCAGGATGAGTGAGTGCTTCAGGATCTATTGCACTTACATGTGCAGCAGAGTATAGCAATGGAAGTATGCTGGGCACATAACCCAGAGGTAGGCAGATTGAAACTATCCTCTGCTATATGCATTTTTTTTTTTATTAAAGTAATCCAAAACTGGGATTGATATGTTGGCTCTTTTATTTTTACTTACAGTACAATAACTTTTACCATTTTAATTTGTTTTAATAGTATATTGACAGTATTGTTTTCTTTCAAAAATCCACTTAATTTTTTTTACCCTATTATTAAAATGGTAATTGACAAAAACAAACTACATTGTCACCAGAAGAGCAATACAAAATGTACAAGTGATATATTAAAATCATCTTTCCAGCTTGAATTTCAATGATGCATTGGGGCAACGATTTTGTGAGAAACATTTTCACCCTTAAATAAAGATTTTCTTAATTCCTTACCTGTGTGCTAATTAGATATCACCTTGTTTTCACATTAAACAGACTTCCACATGAGAAAGCAGCAAGGATGCAGTGGCGTTAATGTTTCCTGGTGTCAACCTGTATTATTTCAGTAGACATTGAAATGAGGATGCATCTTGCTGCCTTTCCAATGAAGCAAGTTTAATTTAGTAATAGGTTAAAAACCATCCTTACAAAGGTGTTAATCAGAGACTTGGCTTTGTGGACACTTTTCAGAGAACAAATTTGTTAGCATAAAAATAAAGCCAGAAAATTAAGAGCTGTTTAATCACTCAATTGGATTTTTTTTTGCCAGCATATTTCTTTTTCTCTGCAACCCACTGCTAAATTGTGCTTCCTAGCTGTTTTTCTAAAATCACTGAATCAAATCTAACTCCATCAGAGAAGGCCACGTACCCTACACCAGAACAGGGGGTTTGAAATTTTGACTTGTCTACTTAAAGATCACCAAAATCTGATAACAAGGTCAAATACGTCCCTGGGTGGGATTGAACCACCAACCTTTTGGTTAATAGCCATGCACACTAACTGATTGCGCCACAGAGACACTTTGCAAAAGTCCATACTGACAAAGGCTAATAAGCATTCATCTAAAACGTTTCCTAGAAAAACTTTAAAAAGTCAATAATCTGGAGAGTTTTTGTAAGATGTTTCTTCCATCAACCAACGAAGAAACACATTGGTACTTTCCCATGATGAGTGAGTGCTTCAGGATCTCTTGCACTTACATGTGCAGCAGAGTACTGCAATGGAAGCATGCTGGGCCCATAACCCAACGGTAG
This sequence comes from Pseudophryne corroboree, assembly GCF_028390025.1. Taxonomy (NCBI): domain Eukaryota; kingdom Metazoa; phylum Chordata; class Amphibia; order Anura; family Myobatrachidae; genus Pseudophryne; species Pseudophryne corroboree. The sequence goes on from NW_026969314.1 coordinate 16,759, forward strand.
GCAGATTGAAACTATCCTCTGCTATATGCATTTTTTTTTGTTAAAGTAATCCAAAACTGGGATTGATATTTTGGCTCTTTTATTTTTACTTAAAGTACAATAACTTTTACCATTTTAATTTGTTTTAATAGTATATTGACAGTATTGTTTTCTTTCAAAAATCCACTTAATTTTCTTTACCCTATTATTAAAATGGTAATTGACAAAAACAAACTACATTGTCACCAGAAGAGCAATACAAAATGTACAAGTGATATATTAAAATCATCTTTCCAGCTTGAATTTCAATGATGCATTGGGGCAACGATTTTGTGAGAAACATCTTCACCCTTAAATAAAGATTTTCTTAATTCCTTACCTGTGTGCTAATTAGATATCACCTTGTTTTCACATTAAACAGACTTCCACATGAGAAAGCAGCAAGGATACAGTGGCGTTAATGTTTCCTGGTGTCAACCTGTATTATTTCAGTAGACATTGAAATGAGGATGCATCTTGCTGCCTTTCCAATGAAGCAAGTTTAATTTAGTAATAGGTGAAAAACCATCCCTACAAAGGTGTTAATCAGAGACTTGGCTTTGTGGACACTTTTCAAAGAACAAATTTGTTAGCATAAAAATAAAGCTAGAAAATGAAGAGCTGTTTAATCACTCAATTGGATTTTTTTTGCCAGCATATTTCTTTTTCTCTGCAACCCACTGCTAAATTGTGCTTCCTAGCTGTTTTTATAAAATCACTGAATCAAATCTAACTCTGATTACATCAGAGAAGGCCAGGTACCCTACACCATAAGAGGGGGTTTGAAATTTTGACTTGTCTACTTAAAGATCACCAAAATCTGATAACAAGGTCAATTATGTCCCTGGTTGGGATTGAACCACCAACCTTTTTGATAGTAGCCGGACATACTAACCGATTGCGCCACAGAGACACTTTGCAAAAAGTCCATACTGACAAAGTCTAATAAGCATACATCTAGAACGTATCCTAGAAAATCTTTAAAGAGTCAATAATCTGGAGAGTTTTTGTAAGATGTTTCTTCCATCAACCAATGAAGAAACACATTGGTACTTTCCCATGATGAGTGAGTGCTTCAGGATCTCTTGCACTTACATGTGCAGCAGAGTACTGCAATGGAAGCATGCTGGGCCCATAACCCAGAGGTAGGCAGATTGAAACTATCCTTTGCTATATGCATTTTTTTTGTTAATTTAAGTAATCAAAACTGGGATTGATATTTTTGCTCTTTTATTTTTACTCGAAGTACAATAACTTTTACCATTTTAATTTGTTTGAATAGTATATTGACAGTATAGTTTTCTTTAAAAAATCCACTTAATTTTCTTTACCCTATTATTAAAAGGGTAATTGACAAAAACAAACTACATTGTCACCAGAAGAGCAATACAAAATGTACAAGTGATATATTAAAATCATCTTTCCAGCTTGAATTTCAATGATGCATTGGGGCAACGATTTTGTGAGAAACATCTTCACCCTTAAATAAAGATTTTCTTAATTCCTTACCTGTGTGCTAATTAGATATCACCTTGTTTTCACATTAAACAGACTTCCACATGAGAAAGCAGCAAGGATGCAGTGGCGTTAATGTTTCCTTGTGTCAACCCGTATTATTTCAGTAGACATTGAAATGAGGATGCATCTTGCTGCCTTTCCAATGAAGCAAATTTAATTTAGTAATAGGAGAAAAACCATCCCTACAAAGGTGTTAATCAGAGACTTGGCTTTGTGGACACTTTTCAAAGAACAAATTTGTTAGCATAAAAATAAAGCCAGAAAATTAAGAGCTGTTTAATCACTCAATTGGATTTTTTTGCCAGCATATTTCTTTTTCTCTGCAACCCACTGCTAAATTGTGCTTCCTAGCTGTTTTATAAAATCACTGAATCAAATCTAACTCTGATTACATCAGAGAAGGCCAGGTACCCTACACCATAAGAGGGGGTTTGAAATTTTGACTTGTCTACTTAAAGATCACCAAAATCTGATAACAAGGTCAATTACGTCCCTGGGTGGGATTGAACCACCAACCTTTTGGTTTATAGCCGTACACACTAACTGATTGCACCACAGAGACACTTTTTAAAAGTACATACTGACAAAGGCTAATAAGCATTCATCTAAAACGTTTCCTAGAAAAACTTTAAAAAGTCAATAATCTGGAGAGTTTTTGTAAGATGTTTCTTCCATCCACCAACGAAGAAACACATTGGTACTTTCCCATGATGAGTGAGTGCTTCAGGATCTCTTGCACTTACATGTGCAGCAGAGTACTGCAATGGAAGCATGCTGGGCCCATAACCCAGAGGTAGGCAGATTGAAACTATCCTTTGCTATATGCATTTTTTTTGTTAATTTAAGTAATCAAAACTGGGATTGATATTTTTGCTCTTTTATTTTTCATTAAAGTACAATAACTTTTACTATTTTAATTTGTTTTAATAGTATATTGAAAGTATTGTTTTCTTTTAAAAATCCACTTAATTTTCTTTACCCTATTATTAAAATGGTAATTGACAAAAACAAACTACATTGTCACCAGAAGAGCAATACAAAATGTACAAGTGATATATTAAAATCATCTTTCCAGCTTGAATTTCAATGATGCATTGGGGCAACGATTTTGTGAGAAACATTTTCACCCTTAAATAAAGATTTTCTTAATTCCTTACCTGTGTGCTAATTAGATATCACCTTGTTTTCACATTAAACAGACTTCCACATGAGAAAGCAGCAAGGATGCAGTGGCGTTAATGTTTCCTGGTGTCAAACTGTATTATTTCAGTAGACATTGAAATGAGGATGCATCTTGCTGCCTTTCCAATGAAGCAAGTTTAATTTAGTAATAGGTGAAAAACCATCCTTACAAAGGTGTTAATCAGAGACTTGGCTTTGTGGACACTTTTCAGAGAACAAATTTGTTAGCATAAAAATAAAGCCAGAAAATGAAGAGCTGTTTAATCACTCAATTGGATTTTTTTGCCAGCATATTTCTTTTTCTCTGCAACCCACTGCTAAATTGTGCTTCCTAGCTGTTTTTATAAAATCACTGAATCAAATCTAACTCTGATTACATCAGAGAAGGCCAGGTACCCTACACCATAAGAGGGGGTTTGAAATTTTGACTTGTCTACTTAAAGATCACCAAAATCTGATAACAAGGTCAATTACGTCCCTGGGTGGGATTGAACCACCAACCTTTTGGTTAATAGCCATACACACTAACTGATCGCGCCACAGAGACACTTTGCAAAAGTACATACTGACAAAGGCTAATAAGCATTCATCTAAAACGTTTCCTAGAAAAACTTTAAAAAGTCAATAATCTGGAGAGTTTTTGTAAGATGTTTCTTCCATCAACCAACGAAGAAACACATTGGTACTTTCCCAGGATGAGTGAGTGCTTCAGGATCTATTGCACTTACATGTGCAGCAGAGTATAGCAATGGAAGCATGCTGGGCACATAACCCAGAGGTAGGCAGATTGAAACTATCCTCTGCTATATGCATTTTTTTTTAATTAAAGTAATCCAAAACTGGGATTGATATGTTGGCTCTTTTATTTTTACTTACAGTACAATAACTTTTACCATTTTAATTTGTTTTAATAGTATATTGACAGTATTGTTTTCTTTCAAAAATCCACTTAATTTTTTTTACCCTATTATTAAAATGGTAATTGACAAAAACAAACTACATTGTCACCAGAAGAGCAATACAAAATGTACAAGTGATATATTAAAATCATCTTTCCAGCTTGAATTTCAATGATGCATTGGGGCAACGATTTTGTGAGAAACATTTTCACCCTTAAATAAAGATTTTCTTAATTCCTTACCTGTGTGCTAATTAGATATCACCTTGTTTTCACATTAAACAGACTTCCACATGAGAAAGCAGCAAGGATGCAGTGGCGTTAATGTTTCCTGGTGTCAACCTGTATTATTTCAGTAGACATTGAAATGAGGATGCATCTTGCTGCCTTTCCAATGAAGCAAGTTTAATTTAGTAATAGGTTAAAAACCATCCTTACAAAGGTGTTAATCAGAGACTTGGCTTTGTGGACACTTTTCAGAGAACAAATTTGTTAGCATAAAAATAAAGCCAGAAAATTAAGAGCTGTTTAATCACTCAATTGGATTTTTTTTGCCAGCATATTTCTTTTTCTCTGCAACCCACTGCTAAATTGTGCTTCCTAGCTGTTTTTCTAAAATCACTGAATCAAATCTAACTCCATCAGAGAAGGCCACGTACCCTACACCAGAACAGGGGGTTTGAAATTTTGACTTGTCTACTTAAAGATCACCAAAATCTGATAACAAGGTCAAATACGTCCCTGGGTGGGATTGAACCACCAACCTTTTGGTTAATAGCCATGCACACTAACTGATTGCGCCACAGAGACACTTTGCAAAAGTCCATACTGACAAAGGCTAATAAGCATTCATCTAAAACGTTTCCTAGAAAAACTTTAAAAAGTCAATAATCTGGAGAGTTTTTGTAAGATGTTTCTTCCATCAACCAACGAAGAAACACATTGGTACTTTCCCATGATGAGTGAGTGCTTCAGGATCTCTTGCACTTACATGTGCAGCAGAGTACTGCAATGGAAGCATGCTGGGCCCATAACCCAACGGTAGGCAGATTGAAACTATCCTCTGCTATATGCATTTTTTTTTGTTAAAGTAATCCAAAACTGGGATTGATATTTTGGCTCTTTTATTTTTACTTAAAGTACAATAACTTTTACCATTTTAATTTGTTTTAATAGTATATTGACAGTATTGTTTTCTTTCAAAAATCCACTTAATTTTCTTTACCCTATTATTAAAATGGTAATTGACAAAAACAAACTACATTGTCACCAGAAGAGCAATACAAAATGTACAAGTGATATATTAAAATCATCTTTCCAGCTTGAATTTCAATGATGCATTGGGGCAACGATTTTGTGAGAAACATCTTCACCCTTAAATAAAGATTTTCTTAATTCCTTACCTGTGTGCTAATTAGATATCACCTTGTTTTCACATTAAACAGACTTCCACATGAGAAAGCAGCAAGGATACAGTGGCGTTAATGTTTCCTGGTGTCAACCTGTATTATTTCAGTAGACATTGAAATGAGGATGCATCTTGCTGCCTTTCCAATGAAGCAAGTTTAATTTAGTAATAGGTGAAAAACCATCCCTACAAAGGTGTTAATCAGAGACTTGGCTTTGTGGACACTTTTCAAAGAACAAATTTGTTAGCATAAAAATAAAGCTAGAAAATGAAGAGCTGTTTAATCACTCAATTGGATTTTTTTTGCCAGCATATTTCTTTTTCTCTGCAACCCACTGCTAAATTGTGCTTCCTAGCTGTTTTTATAAAATCACTGAATCAAATCTAACTCTGATTACATCAGAGAAGGCCAGGTACCCTACACCATAAGAGGGGGTTTGAAATTTTGACTTGTCTACTTAAAGATCACCAAAATCTGATAACAAGGTCAATTATGTCCCTGGTTGGGATTGAACCACCAACCTTTTTGATAGTAGCCGGACATACTAACCGATTGCGCCACAGAGACACTTTGCAAAAAGTCCATACTGACAAAGTCTAATAAGCATACATCTAGAACGTATCCTAGAAAATCTTTAAAGAGTCAATAATCTGGAGAGTTTTTGTAAGATGTTTCTTCCATCAACCAATGAAGAAACACATTGGTACTTTCCCATGATGAGTGAGTGCTTCAGGATCTCTTGCACTTACATGTGCAGCAGAGTACTGCAATGGAAGCATGCTGGGCCCATAACCCAGAGGTAGGCAGATTGAAACTATCCTTTGCTATATGCATTTTTTTTGTTAATTTAAGTAATCAAAACTGGGATTGATATTTTTGCTCTTTTATTTTTACTCGAAGTACAATAACTTTTACCATTTTAATTTGTTTGAATAGTATATTGACAGTATAGTTTTCTTTAAAAAATCCACTTAATTTTCTTTACCCTATTATTAAAAGGGTAATTGACAAAAACAAACTACATTGTCACCAGAAGAGCAATACAAAATGTACAAGTGATATATTAAAATCATCTTTCCAGCTTGAATTTCAATGATGCATTGGGGCAACGATTTTGTGAGAAACATCTTCACCCTTAAATAAAGATTTTCTTAATTCCTTACCTGTGTGCTAATTAGATATCACCTTGTTTTCACATTAAACAGACTTCCACATGAGAAAGCAGCAAGGATGCAGTGGCGTTAATGTTTCCTGGTGTCAACCTGTATTATTTCAGTAGAAATTGAAATGAGGATGCATCTTGCTGCCTTTCCAATGAAGCAAGTTTAATTTAGTAATAGGTGAAAAACGATCCCTACAAAGGTGTTAATCAGAGACTTGGCTTTGTGGACACTTTTCAGAGAACAAATTTGTTAGCATAAAAATAAAGCAAGAAAATGAAGAGCTGTTTAATCACTCAATTGGATTTTTTTTGCCAGCATATTTCTTTTTCTCTGCAACCCACTGCTAAATTGTGCTTCCTATCTGTTTTTATAAAATCACTGAATCAAATCTAACTCTGATTACATCAGAGAAGGCCAGGTACCCTACACCATAACAGGGGGTTTGAAATTTTGACTTGTCTACTTAAAGATCACCAAAATCTGATAACAAGGTCAATTACGTCCCTGGGTGGGATTGAACCACCAACCTTTTGGTTAGTAGCCAGACACACTAACCGATTGCGCCACAGAGACACTTTGTAAAAAGTACATCCTGACAAAGGCTAATAAGCATACATCTAGAACGTTTCCTAGAAAAACTTTAAAAAGTCAATAATCTGGAGAGTTTTTGTAAGATGTTTCTCCCATCAACCAACGAAGAAACACATTGGTACTTTCCCATGATGAGTGAGTGCTTCAGGATCTCTTGCACTTACATGTGCAGCAGAGTACTGCAATGGAAGCATGCTGGGCCCATAACCCAGAGGTAGGCAGATTGAAACTATCCTTTGCTATATGCATTTTTTTTTGTTAATTTAAGTAATCAAAACTGGGATTGATATTTTTGCTCTTTTATTTTTACTTAAAGTACAATAACTTATACCATTTTAATTTGTTTTAATAGTATATTGACAGTATAGTTTTCTTTCAAAAATCCACTTAATTTTCTTTACCCTATTATTAAAATGGTAATTGACAAAAACAAACTACATTGTCACCAGAAGAGCAATACAAAATGTACAAGTGATATATTAAAATCATCTTTCCAGCTTGAATTTCAATGATGCATTGGGGCAACGATTTTGTGAGAAACATTTTCACCCTTAAATAAAGATTTTCTTAATTCCTTACCTGTGTGCTAATTAGATATCACCTTGTTTTCACATTAAACAGACTTCCACATGAGAAAGCAGCAAGGATGCAGTGGCGTTAATGTTTCCTGGTGTCAACCTGTATTATTTCAGTAGACATTGAAATGAGGATGCATCTTGCTGCCTTTCCAATGAAGCAAGTTTAATTTAGTAATAGGTTAAAAACCATCCATACAAAGGTGTTAATCAGAGACTTGGCTTTGTGGACACTTTTCAGAGAACAAATTTGTTAGCATAAAAATAAAGCCATAAAATTAAGAGCTGTTTAATCACTCAATTGGATTTTTTTTGCCAGCATATTTCTTTTTCTCTGCAACCCACTGCTAAATTGTGCTTCCTAGCTGTTTTTTATAAAATCACTGAATCAAATCTAACTCTGATTACATCAGAGAAGGCCAGGTACCCTACAACATAAAAGGGGGTTTGAAATTTTGACTTGTCTACTTAAAGATCACCAAAACCTGATCACAAGGTCAATTATGTCCCTGGGTGGGATTGAACCACCAACCTTTTGGTTAGTAGCCAAACACACTAACTGATTGCACCACAGAGACACTTTGCAAAAGTGGATACTGACAAAGGCTAATAAGCATTCATCTAGAACGTTTCCTAGAAAAACTTTAAAAAGTCAATAATCTGGAGAGTTTTTGTAAGATGTTTCTTAGATCAACCAACGAAGAAACACATTGGTACTTTCCCATGATGAGTGAGTGCTTCAGGATCTCTTGCACTTACATGTGCAGCAGAGTACTGCAATGGAAGCATGCTGGGCCCATAACCCAGAGGTAGGCAGATTAAAACTATCCTCTGCTATATGCATTTTTTTTTTATTAAAGTAATCCAAAACTGGGATTGATATTTTAGCTCTTTTATTTTTACTTAAAGTACAATAACTTTTACCATTTTAATTTGTTTTAATAGTGTATTGACAGTATAGTTTTCTTAAAAAAATCCACTTAATTTTCTTTACCCTATTATTAAAAGGGTAATTGACAAAAACAAACTACATTGTCACCAGAAGAGCAATACAAAATGTACAAGTGATATATTAAAATCATCTTTCCAGCTTGAATTTCAATGATGCATTGGGGCAACGATTTTGTGAGAAACATCTTCACCCTTAAATAAAGATTTTCTTAATTCCTTACCTGTGTGCTAATTAGATATCACCTTGTTTTCACATTAAACAGACTTCTACATGAGAAAGCAGCAAGGATGCAGTGGCGTTAATGTTTCCTGGTGTCAACCTGTATTATTTCAGTAGACATTGAAATGAGGATGCATCTTGCTGCCTTTCCAATGAAGCAAGTTTAATTTAGTTATAGGTGAAAAACCATCCCTACAAAGGTGTTAATCAGAGACTTGGCTTTGTGGACACTTTTAGAGAACAAATTTGTTAGCATAAAAATAAAGCCAGAAAATGAAGAGCTGTTTAATCACTCAATTGGATTTTTCTGCCAGCATATTTTTTTTCTCTGCAATCCATTGCTAAATTGTGCTTCCTAGCTGTTTTTTATAAAATCACTGAATCAAATCTAACTCTGATTACATCAGAGAAGGCCAGGTACCCTACACCATAAAATGGGGTTTGAAATTTTGACTTGTCTACTTAAAGATCACCAAAACCTGATCACAAGGTCAATTATGTCCCTGGGTGGGATTGAACCACCAACCTTTTGGTTAGTAGCCAGACACACTAACCGATTGCGCCACAGAGACACTTTGCAAAAATTACATACTGACAAAGGCTAATAAGCATTCATCTAGAACGTTTCCTAGAAAAACTTTAAAAAGTCAATAATCTGGAGAGTTTTTGTAAGAATTTTCTTAAATCAACCAACGAAGAAACACATTGGTACTTTCCCATGATGAGTGAGTGCTTCAGGATCTCTTGCACTTACATGTGCAGCAGAGTACTGCAATGGAAGCATGCTGGGCCCATTACCCAGAGGTAGGCAGATTGAAACTATCCTCTGCTATATGCATTTTTTTTGTTAATTAAAGTAATCCAAAACTGGGATTGATATGTTAGCTATTTTATGTTTACTTAAAGTACAATAACTTTTACCATTTTAATTTGTTTTAATAGTATATTGACAGTATTGTTTTCTTTTAAAAATCCACTTAATTTTCTTTACCCTATTATTAAAATGGTAATTGACAAAAACAAACTACATTGTCACCAGAAGAGCAATACAAAATGTACAAGTGATATATTAAAATCATCTTTCCAGCTTGAATTTCAATGATGCATTGGGGCAACGATTTTGTGAGAAACATCTTCACCCTTAAATAAAGATTTTCTTAATTCCTTACCTGTGTGCTAATTAGATATCACCTTGTTTTCACATTAAACAGACTTCCACATGAGAAAGCAGCAAGGATGCATTGGCGTTAATGTTTCCTGGTGTCAACCTGTATTATTTCAGTAGACATTGAAATGAGGATGCATCTTGCTGCCTTTCCAATGAAGCAAGTTTAATTTAGTAATAGGTGAAAAACCATCCTTACATAGGTGTTCATCAGAGACTTGGCTTTGTGGACACTTTTCAGAGAACAAATTTGTTAGCATAAAAATAAAGCCAGAAAATGAAGAGCTGTTTAATCACTCAATTGGATTTTTCTGCCAGCATATTTTTTTTCTCTGCAACCGACTGCTAAATTGTGCTTCCTAGCTGTTTTTTATAAAATCACTTAATCAAATCTAACTCTGATTACATCAGAGAAGGCCAGGTACCCTACATCATAACAGGGGGTTTGAAATTTTGACTTGTCCACTTAAAGATCACCAAAACCTGGTCACAAGGTCACTTACATCCCTGGGTGGGATTGAACCACCAACCTTTTGGTTAGTAGCCAAACACACTAACTGATTGCACCACAGAGACACTTTGCAAAAGTGGATACTGACAAAGGCTAATAAGCATTCATCTAAAACGTTTCCTAGAAAAACTTTAAAAAGTCAGTAATCTGGAGAGTTTTTGTAAGATGTTTCTTCCATCCACCAACGAAGAAACACATTGGTACTTTCCCATGATGAGTGAGTGCTTCAGGATCTCTTGCACTTACATGTGCAGCAGAGTACTGCAATGGAAGCATGCTGGGCCCATAACCCAGAGGTAGGCAGATTAAAACTATCCTCTGCTATATGCATTTTTTTTGTTAATTAAAGTAATCCAAAACTGGGATTGATATTTTTGCTCTTTTATTTTTCATTAAAGTACAATAACTTTTACCATTTTAATTTGTTTTAATAGTATATTGAAAGTATTGTTTTCTTTTAAAAAGCCACTTAATTTTCTTTACCCTATTATTAAAATGGTAATTGACAAAAACAAACTACATTGTCACCAGAAGAGCAATACAAAATGTACAAGTGATATATTAAAATCATCTTTCCAGATTGAATTTCAATGATGCATTGGGGCAACGATTTTGTGAGAAACATCTTCACCCTTAAATAAAGATTTTCTTAATTCCTTACCTGTGTGCTAATTAGATATCACCTTGTTTTCACATTAAACAGACTTCCACATGAGAAATCAGCAAGGATGCAGTGGCATTAATGTTTCCTGGTATCAACCCGTATTATTTCAGTAGACATTGAAATGAGGATGCATCTTGCTGCCTTTCCAATGAAGCAAGTTTAATTTAGTAATAGGTGAAAAACCATCCCTACAAAGGTGTTAATCAGAGACTTGGCTTTGTCGACACTTTTCAGAGAACAAATTTGTTAGCATAAAAATAAAGCCAGAAAATTAAGAGCTGTTTAATCACTCAATTGGATTTTTTTGCCAGCATATTTCTTTTTCTCTGCAACCCACTGCTAAATTGTGCTTCCTAGCTGTTTTTTATAAAATCACTGAATCAAATCTAACTCTGATTACATCAGAGAAGGCCAGGTACCCTACAACATAAAAGGGGGTTTGAAATTTTGACTTGTCTACTTAAAGATCACCAAAACCTGATCACAAGGTCAATTATGTCCCTGGGTGGGATTGAACCACCAACCTTTTGGTTAGTAGCCAAACACACTAACTGATTGCACCACAGAGACACTTTGCAAAAGTGGATACTGACAAAGGCTAATAAGCATTCATCTAGAACGTTTCCTAGAAAAACTTTAAAAAGTCAATAATCTGGAGAGTTTTTGTAAGATGTTTCTTAGATCAACCAACGAAGAAACACATTGGTACTTTCCCATGATGAGTGAGTGCTTCAGGATCTCTTGCACTTACATGTGCAGCAGAGTACTGCAATGGAAGCATGCTGGGCCCATAACCCAGAGGTAGGCAGATTAAAACTATCCTCTGCTATATGCATTTTTTTTTTATTAAAGTAATCCAAAACTGGGATTGATATTTTAGCTCTTTTATTTTTACTTAAAGTACAATAACTTTTACCATTTTAATTTGTTTTAATAGTGTATTGACAGTATAGTTTTCTTAAAAAAATCCACTTAATTTTCTTTACCCTATTATTAAAAGGGTAATTGACAAAAACAAACTACATTGTCACCAGAAGAGCAATACAAAATGTACAAGTGATATATTAAAATCATCTTTCCAGCTTGAATTTCAATGATGCATTGGGGCAACGATTTTGTGAGAAACATCTTCACCCTTAAATAAAGATTTTCTTAATTCCTTACCTGTGTGCTAATTAGATATCACCTTGTTTTCACATTAAACAGACTTCTACATGAGAAAGCAGCAAGGATGCAGTGGCGTTAATGTTTCCTGGTGTCAACCTGTATTATTTCAGTAGACATTGAAATGAGGATGCATCTTGCTGCCTTTCCAATGAAGCAAGTTTAATTTAGTTATAGGTGAAAAACCATCCCTACAAAGGTGTTAATCAGAGACTTGGCTTTGTGGACACTTTTAGAGAACAAATTTGTTAGCATAAAAATAAAGCCAGAAAATGAAGAGCTGTTTAATCACTCAATTGGATTTTTCTGCCAGCATATTTTTTTTCTCTGCAATCCATTGCTAAATTGTGCTTCCTAGCTGTTTTTTATAAAATCACTGAATCAAATCTAACTCTGATTACATCAGAGAAGGCCAGGTACCCTACACCATAAAATGGGGTTTGAAATTTTGACTTGTCTACTTAAAGATCACCAAAACCTGATCACAAGGTCAATTATGTCCCTGGGTGGGATTGAACCACCAACCTTTTGGTTAGTAGCCAGACACACTAACCGATTGCGCCACAGAGACACTTTGCAAAAATTACATACTGACAAAGGCTAATAAGCATTCATCTAGAACGTTTCCTAGAAAAACTTTAAAAAGTCAATAATCTGGAGAGTTTTTGTAAGAATTTTCTTAAATCAACCAACGAAGAAACACATTGGTACTTTCCCATGATGAGTGAGTGCTTCAGGATCTCTTGCACTTACATGTGCAGCAGAGTACTGCAATGGAAGCATGCTGGGCCCATTACCCAGAGGTAGGCAGATTGAAACTATCCTCTGCTATATGCATTTTTTTTGTTAATTAAAGTAATCCAAAACTGGGATTGATATGTTAGCTATTTTATGTTTACTTAAAGTACAATAACTTTTACCATTTTAATTTGTTTTAATAGTATATTGACAGTATTGTTTTCTTTTAAAAATCCACTTAATTTTCTTTACCCTATTATTAAAATGGTAATTGACAAAAACAAACTACATTGTCACCAGAAGAGCAATACAAAATGTACAAGTGATATATTAAAATCATCTTTCCAGCTTGAATTTCAATGATGCATTGGGGCAACGATTTTGTGAGAAACATCTTCACCCTTAAATAAAGATTTTCTTAATTCCTTACCTGTGTGCTAATTAGATATCACCTTGTTTTCACATTAAACAGACTTCCACATGAGAAAGCAGCAAGGATGCATTGGCGTTAATGTTTCCTGGTGTCAACCTGTATTATTTCAGTAGACATTGAAATGAGGATGCATCTTGCTGCCTTTCCAATGAAGCAAGTTTAATTTAGTAATAGGTGAAAAACCATCCTTACATAGGTGTTCATCAGAGACTTGGCTTTGTGGACACTTTTCAGAGAACAAATTTGTTAGCATAAAAATAAAGCCAGAAAATGAAGAGCTGTTTAATCACTCAATTGGATTTTTCTGCCAGCATATTTTTTTTCTCTGCAACCGACTGCTAAATTGTGCTTCCTAGCTGTTTTTTATAAAATCACTTAATCAAATCTAACTCTGATTACATCAGAGAAGGCCAGGTACCCTACATCATAACAGGGGGTTTGAAATTTTGACTTGTCCACTTAAAGATCACCAAAACCTGGTCACAAGGTCACTTACATCCCTGGGTGGGATTGAACCACCAACCTTTTGGTTAGTAGCCAAACACACTAACTGATTGCACCACAGAGACACTTTGCAAAAGTGGATACTGACAAAGGCTAATAAGCATTCATCTAAAACGTTTCCTAGAAAAACTTTAAAAAGTCAGTAATCTGGAGAGTTTTTGTAAGATGTTTCTTCCATCCACCAACGAAGAAACACATTGGTACTTTCCCATGATGAGTGAGTGCTTCAGGATCTCTTGCACTTACATGTGCAGCAGAGTACTGCAATGGAAGCATGCTGGGCCCATAACCCAGAGGTAGGCAGATTAAAACTATCCTCTGCTATATGCATTTTTTTTGTTAATTAAAGTAATCCAAAACTGGGATTGATATTTTTGCTCTTTTATTTTTCATTAAAGTACAATAACTTTTACCATTTTAATTTGTTTTAATAGTATATTGAAAGTATTGTTTTCTTTTAAAAAGCCACTTAATTTTCTTTACCCTATTATTAAAATGGTAATTGACAAAAACAAACTACATTGTCACCAGAAGAGCAATACAAAATGTACAAGTGATATATTAAAATCATCTTTCCAGATTGAATTTCAATGATGCATTGGGGCAACGATTTTGTGAGAAACATCTTCACCCTTAAATAAAGATTTTCTTAATTCCTTACCTGTGTGCTAATTAGATATCACCTTGTTTTCACATTAAACAGACTTCCACATGAGAAATCAGCAAGGATGCAGTGGCATTAATGTTTCCTGGTATCAACCCGTATTATTTCAGTAGACATTGAAATGAGGATGCATCTTGCTGCCTTTCCAATGAAGCAAGTTTAATTTAGTAATAGGTGAAAAACCATCCCTACAAAGGTGTTAATCAGAGACTTGGCTTTGTCGACACTTTTCAGAGAACAAATTTGTTAGCATAAAAATAAAGCCAGAAAATTAAGAGCTGTTTAATCACTCAATTGGATTTTTTTGCCAGCATATTTCTTTTTCTCTGCAACTCACTGCTAAATTGTGCTTCCTAGCTGTTTTTATAAAATCACTGAATCAAATCTAACTCTGATTACATCAGAGAAGGCCAGGTACTCTACACCATAAGAGGGGGTTTGAAATTTTGACTTGTCTACTTAAAGATCACCAAAATCTGATAACAAGGTCAATTATGTCCCTGGGTGGGATTAAACCACCAACCTTTTGGTTAGTAGCCAAACACACTAACTGATTGCACCACAGAGACACTTTGCAAAAGTGGATACTGACAAAGGCTAATAAGCATTCATCTAGAACGTTTCCTAGAAAAACTTTAAAAAGTCAATAATCTGGAGAGTTTTTGTAAGATGTTTCTTAGATCAACCAACGAAGAAACACATTGGTACTTTCCCATGATGAGTGAGTGCTTCAGGATCTCTTGCACTTACATGTGCAGCAGAGTACTGCAATGGAAGCATGCTGGGCCCATAACCCAGAGGTAGGCAGATTAAAACTATCCTCTGCTATATGCATTTTTTTTTTATTAAAGTAATCCAAAACTGGGATTGATATTTTAGCTCTTTTATTTTTACTTAAAGTACAATAACTTTTACCATTTTAATTTGTTTTAATAGTGTATTGACAGTATAGTTTTCTTTAAAAAATCCACTTAATTTTCTTTACCCTATTATTAAAAGGGTAATTGACAAAAACAAACTACATTGTCACCAGAAGAGCAATACAAAATGTACAAGTGATATATTAAAATCATCTTTCCAGCTTGAATTTCAATGATGCATTGGGGCAACGATTTTGTGAGAAACATCTTCACCCTTAAATAAAGATTTTCTTAATTCCTTACCTGTGTGCTAATTAGATATCACCTTGTTTTCACATTAAACAGACTTCTACATGAGAAAGCAGCAAGGATGCAGTGGCGTTTTATGTTTCCTGGTGTCAACCTGTATTATTTCAGTAGACATTGAAATGAGGATGCATCTTGCTGCCTTTCCAATGAAGCAAGTTTAATTTAGTTATAGGTGAAAAACCATCCCTACAAAGGTGTTAATCAGAGACTTGGCTTTGTGGACACTTTTAGAGAACAAATTTGTTAGCATAAAAATAAAGGCAGAAAATGAAGAGCTGTTTAATCACTCAATTGGATTTTTCTGCCAGCATATTTTTTTTCTCTGCAACCCATTGCTAAATTGTGCTTCCTAGCTGTTTTTTATAAAATCACTGAATCAAATCTAACTCTGATTACATCAGAGAAGGCCAGGTACCCTACACCATAAAATGGGGTTTGAAATTTTGACTTGTCTACTTAAAGATCACCAAAACCTGATCACAAGGTCAATTATGTCCCTGGGTGGGATTGAACCACCAACCTTTTGGTTAGTAGCCAGACACACTAACCGATTGCGCCACAGAGACACTTTGCAAAAAGTACATCCTGACAAAGGCTAATAAGCATTCATCTAGAACGTTTCCTAGAAAAACTTTAAAAAGTCAATAATCTGGAGAGTTTTTGTAAGAATTTTCTTAAATCAACCAACGAAGAAACACATTGGTACTTTCCCATGATGAGTGAGTGCTTCAGGATCTCTTGCACTTACATGTGCAGCAGAGTACTGCAATGGAAGCATGCTGGGCCCATTACCCAGAGGTAGGCAGATTGAAACTATCCTCTGCTATATGCATTTTTTTTGTTAATTAAAGTAATCCAAAACTGGGATTGATATGTTAGCTATTTTATGTTTACTTAAAGTACAATAACTTTTACCATTTTAATTTGTTTTAATAGTATATTGACAGTATTGTTTTCTTTCAAAAATCCACTTAATTTTCTTTACCCTATTATTAAAATGGTAATTGACAAAAACAAACTACATTGTCACCAGAAGAGCAATACAAAATGTACAAGTGATATATTAAAATCATCTTTCCAGCTTGAATTTCAATGATGCATTGGGGCAACGATTTTGTGAGAAACATCTTCACCCTTAAATAAAGATTTTCTGAATTCCTTACCTGTGTGCTAATTAGATATCACCTTGTTTTCACATTAAACAGACTTCTACTTGAGAAAGCAGCAAGGATGCAGTGGCGTTAATGTTTCCTGGTGTCAACCTGTATTATTTCAGTAGAAATTGAAATGAGGATGCATCTTGCTGCCTTTCCAATGAAGCAAGTTTAATTTAGTAATAGGTGAAAAAACATCCTTACATAGGTGTTCATCAGAGACTTGGCTTTGTGGACACTTTTCAGAGAACAAATTTGTTAGCATAAAAATAAAGGCAGAAAATGAAGAGCTGTTTAATCACTCAATTGGATTTTTCTGCCAGCATATTTTTTTTCTCTGCAACCCACTGCTAAATTGTGCTTCCTAGCTGTTTTTTATAAAATCACTTAATCAAATCTAACTCTGATTACATCAGAGAAGGCCAGGTACCCTACATCATAAGAGGGGGTTTGAAATTTTGACTTGTCCACTTAAAGATCACCAAAACCTGATCACAAGGTCACTTACATCCCTGGGTGGGATTGAACCACCAACCTTTTGGTTAGTAGCCAAACACACTAACTGATTGCACCACAGAGACACTTTGCAAAAGTGGATACTGACAAAGGCTAATAAGCATTCATCTAAAACGTTTCCTAGAAAAACTTTAAAAAGTCAGTAATCTGGAGAGTTTTTGTAAGATGTTTCTTCCATCCACCAACGAAGAAACACATTGGTACTTTCCCATGATGAGTGAGTGCTTCAGGATCTCTTGCACTTACATGTGCAGCAGAGTACTGCAATGGAAGCATGCTGGGCCCATAACCCAGAGGTAGGCAGATTAAAACTATCCTCTGCTATATGCATTTTTTTTTGTTAATTAAAGTAATCCAAAACTGGGATTGATATTTTTGCTCTTTTATTTTTCATTAAAGTACAATAACTTTTACCATTTTAATTTGTTTTAATAGTATATTGAAAGTATTGTTTTCTTTTAAAAAGCCACTTAATTTTCTTTACCCTATTATTAAAATGGTAATTGACAAAAACAAACTACATTGTCACCAGAAGAGCAATACAAAATGTACAAGTGATATATTAAAATCATCTTTCCAGCTTGAATTTCAATGATGCATTGGGGCAACGATTTTGTGAGAAACATCTTCACCCTTAAATAAAGATTTTCTTAATTCCTTACCTGTGTGCTAATTAGATATCACCTTGTTTTCACATTAAACAGACTTCCACATGAGAAATCAGCAAGGATGCAGTGGCATTAATGTTTCCTGGTATCAACCCGTATTATTTCAGTAGACATTGAAATGAGGATGCATCTTGCTGCCTTTCCAATGAAGCAAGTTTAATTTAGTAATAGGTGAAAAACCATCCCTACAAAGGTGTTAATCAGAGACTTGGCTTTGTCGACACTTTTCAGAGAACAAATTTGTTAGCATAAAAATAAAGCCAGAAAATTAAGAGCTGTTTAATCACTCAATTGGATTTTTTTGCCAGCATATTTCTTTTTCTCTGCAACTCACTGCTAAATTGTGCTTCCTAGCTGTTTTTATAAAATCACTGAATCAAATCTAACTCTGATTACATCAGAGAAGGCCAGGTACCCTACACCATAAGAGGGGGTTTGAAATTTTGACTTGTCTACTTAAAGATCACCAAAATCTGATAACAAGGTCAATTACGTCCCTGGGTGGGATTGAACCACCAACCTTTTGGTTTATAGCCGTACACACTAACTGATTGCGCCACAGAGACACTTTGCAAAAGTACATACTGACAAAGGCTAATAAGCATTCATCTAAAACGTTTCCTAGAAAAACTTTAAAAAGTCAATAATCTGGAGAGTTTTTGTAAGATGTTTCTTCCATCCACCAACGAAGAAACACATTGGTACTTTCCCATGATGAGTGAGTGCTTCAGGATCTCTTGCACTTACATGTGCAGCAGAGTACTGCAATGGAAGCATGCTGGGCCCATAACCCAGAGGTAGGCAGATTAAAACTATCCTCTGCTATATGCATTTTTTTTGTTAATTAAAGTAATCCAAAACTGGGATTGATATTTTTGCTCTTTTATTTTTCATTAAAGTACAATAACTTTTACCATTTTAATTTGTTTTAATAGTATATTGAAAGTATTGTTTTCTTTTAAAAAGCCACTTAATTTTCTTTACCCTATTATTAAAATGGTAATTGACAAAAACAAACTACATTGTCACCAGAAGAGCAATACAAAATGTACAAGTGATATATTAAAATCATCTTTCCAGATTGAATTTCAATGATGCATTGGGGCAACGATTTTGTGAGAAACATCTTCACCCTTAAATAAAGATTTTCTTAATTCCTTACCTGTGTGCTAATTAGATATCACCTTGTTTTCACATTAAACAGACTTCCACATGAGAAATCAGCAAGGATGCAGTGGCATTAATGTTTCCTGGTATCAACCCGTATTATTTCAGTAGACATTGAAATGAGGATGCATCTTGCTGCCTTTCCAATGAAGCAAGTTTAATTTAGTAATAGGTGAAAAACCATCCCTACAAAGGTGTTAATCAGAGACTTGGCTTTGTCGACACTTTTCAGAGAACAAATTTGTTAGCATAAAAATAAAGCCAGAAAATTAAGAGCTGTTTAATCACTCAATTGGATTTTTTTGCCAGCATATTTCTTTTTCTCTGCAACTCACTGCTAAATTGTGCTTCCTAGCTGTTTTTATAAAATCACTGAATCAAATCTAACTCTGATTACATCAGAGAAGGCCAGGTACCCTACACCATAAGAGGGGGTTTGAAATTTTGACTTGTCTACTTAAAGATCACCAAAATCTGATAACAAGGTCAATTACGTCCCTGGGTGGGATTGAACCACCAACCTTTTGGTTTATAGCCGTACACACTAACTGATTGCGCCACAGAGACACTTTGCAAAAGTACATACTGACAAAGGCTAATAAGCATTCATCTAAAACGTTTCCTAGAAAAACTTTAAAAAGTCAATAATCTGGAGAGTTTTTGTAAGATGTTTCTTCCATCCACCAACGAAGAAACACATTGGTACTTTCCCATGATGAGTGAGTGCTTCAGGATCTCTTGCACTTACATGTGCAGCAGAGTACTGCAATGGAAGCATGCTGGGCCCATAACCCAGAGGTAGGCAGATTAAAACTATCCTCTGCTATATGCATTTTTTTTGTTAATTAAAGTAATCCAAAACTGGGATTGATATTTTTGCTCTTTTATTTTTCATTAAAGTACAATAACTTTTACCATTTTAATTTGTTTTAATAGTATATTGAAAGTATTGTTTTCTTTTAAAAATCCACTTAATTTTCTTTACCCTATTATTAAAATGGTAATTGACAAAAACAAACTACATTGTCACCAGAAGAGCAATACAAAATGTACAAGTGATATATTAAAATCATCTTTCCAGCTTGAATTTCAATGATGCATTGGGGCAACGATTTTGTGAGAAACATTTTCACCCTTAAATAAAGATTTTCTTAATTCCTTACCTGTGTGCTAATTAGATATCACCTTGTTTTCACATTAAACAGACTTCCACATGAGAAAGCAGCAAGGATGCAGTGGCGTTAATGTTTCCTGGTGTCAACCTGTATTATTTCAGTAGACATTGAAATGAGGATGCATCTTGCTGCCTTTCCAATGAAGCAAGTTTAATTTTATAATAGGTGAAAAACCATCCTTACAAAGGTGTTAATCAGAGACTTGGCTTTGTGGACACTTTTCAGAGAACAAATTTGTTAGCATAAAAATAAAGCCAGCAAATTAAGAGCTGTTTAATCACTCAATTGGATTTTTTTTGCCAGCATATTTCTTTTTCTCTGCAACCCACTGCTAAATTGTGCTTCCTAGCTGTTTTTATAAAATCACTGAATCAAATCTAACTCTGATTACATCAGAGAAGGCCAGGTACCCTACACCAGAACAGGGCGTTTGAAATTTTGACTTGTCTACTTAAAGATCACCAAAATCTGATAACAAGGTCAATTACGTCCCTGGGTGGGATTGAACCACCAACCTTTTGGTTAATAGCCGTGCACACTAACTGATTGCGCCACAGAGACACTTTGCAAAAGTCCATACTGACAAAGGCTAATAAGCATTCATCTAAAACGTTTCCTAGAAAAACTTTAAAAAGTCAATAATCTGGAGAGTTTTTGTAAAATGTTTCTTCCATCAACCAACGAAGAAACACATTGGTACTTTCCCATGATGAGTGAGTGCTTCAGGATCTCTTGCACTTACATGTGCAGCAGAGTACAGCAATGTAGATGATGGCCTAACAGGAGGCTTTAAAATTTTCTTTCTAGTGTCCTTCGTTTGGGAGAAAAATGCAAAGGTACAAGACAGCTTTTCCTTGCCAATATCTCTCTTTTGCAAAGAGCTGCGCATTGGAAAATTCAGGGCTATGCCGTGTAAATGATGGCCTAACAGGAGGCTTTAAAATTTTCTTTCTAGTGTCCTTCGTTTGCGAGAAAAATGCAAAGGTACAAGACAGCTTTTCCTTGCCAATATCTCTCTTTTGCAAAGAGCTACGCATTGGAAAATTCAGGGCTATACCGTGTAGATATTAGAGATGAGCGGGTTCGGTTTCTCTGAATCCGAACCCGCACGAACTTCATGTTTTTTTTCACGGGTCCGAGCGACTCGGATCTTCCCGCCTTGCTCGGTTAACCCGAGCGCGCCCGAACGTCATCATGACGCTGTCGGATTCTCGCGAGACTCGGATTCTATATAAGGAGCCGCGCGTCGCCGCCATTTTCACACGTGCATTGAGATTGATAGGGAGAGGACGTGGCTGGCGTCCTCTCCATTTAGATTAGAAGAGAGAGAGAGATTGACCTGATTTACTGGAGCTTAGGAGTACTGTAGAACTGTAGAGAGTGCAGAGTTTACTAGTGACTGACCACAGTGAACACCAGACAGTGCAGTTTTATTTAATATATCCGTTCTCTGCCTGAAAAAAACGATACACAGTGACTCAGTCACATACCATATCTGTGTGCACTGCTCAGCCCAGTGTGCTGCATCATCTATGTATATATCTGACTGTGCTCAGCTCACACATCTTATAATTGTGGGGGAGACTGGGGAGCACTGCAGTGCCAGTTATAGGTTATAGCAGGAGCCAGGAGTACATATTATTATTAAAATTAAACAGTGCACACTTTTGCTGCAGGAGTGCCACTGCCAGTGTGACTGACCAGTGACCTGACCACACTGACCACCAGTATAGTTAGTAGTATAGTATACTATATTGTGATTGCCTGAAAAAGTTAAACACTCGTATCTGACTGTGCTCAGCTCACACATCTTATAATTGTGGGGGAGACTGGGGAGCACTGCAGTGCCAGTTATAGGTTATAGCAGGAGCCAGGAGTACATATTATTATTAAAATTAAACAGTGCACACTTTTGCTGCAGGAGTGCCACTGCCAGTGTGACTGACCAGTGACCACCTGACCACACTGACCACCAGTATAGTTAGTAGTATAGTATACTATATTGTGATTGCCTGAAAAAGTTAAACACTCGTCGTGTGACTTCACTTGTGTGGTGTTTTTTTTTTTTATTCTATAAAAAACTCATTCTGCTGACAGACAGTGTCCAGCAGGTCCGTCATTATATAATATATACCTGTCCGGCTGCAGTAGTGATATATATATATTTTTTATATAATTATTTATCATCCAGTCGCAGCAGACACAGTACGGTAGTTCACGGCTGTAGCTACCTCTGTGTCGGCACTCGGCAGTCCGTCCATAATTGTATACCACCTACCCGTGGTTTTTTTTTCTTTCTTCTTTATACATACATACTACTACTACATCTCTTTATCAACCAGTCTATATTAGCAGCAGACACAGTACAGTACGGTAGTCCACGGCTGTAGCTACCTCTGTGTCGGCACTGGGCAGTCCGTCCATAATTGTATACCACCTACCCGTGGTTTTTTTTTCTTTCTTCTTTATACATACATACTACTACTACATCTCTTTATCAACCAGTCTATATTAGCAGCAGACACAGTACAGTACGGTAGTCCACGGCTGTAGCTACCTCAGTGTCGGCACTGGGCAGTCCGTCCATAATTGTATACCACCTACCCGTGGTTTTTTTTTCTTTCTTCTTTATATTATACATACATACTACTACTACTACATCTCTTTATCAACCAGTCTATATTAGCAGCAGACACAGTACAGTACGGTAGTCCACGGCTGTAGCTACCTCTGTGTCGGCACTGGGCAGTCCGTCCATAATTGTATACCACCTACCCATGGTTTTTTTTTCTTTCTTCTTTATACATACATACTACTACTACATCTCTTTATCAACCAGTCTATATTAGCAGCAGACACAGTACAGTACGGTAGTCCACGGCTGTAGCTACCTCTGTGTCGGCACTGGGCAGTCCGTCCATAATTGTATACCACCTACCCGTGGTTTTTTTTTTCTTTCTTCTTTATACATACATACTACTACTACATCTCTTTATCAACCAGTCTATATTAGCAGCAGACACAGTACAGTACGGTAGTCCACGGCTGTAGCTACCTCTGTGTCGGCACTCGGCAGTCCGTCCATAATTGTATACCACCTACCCGTGGTTTTTTTTTCTTTCTTCTTTATACATACATACTACTACTACATCTCTTTATCAACCAGTCTATATTAGCAGCAGACACAGTACAGTACGGTAGTCCACGGCTGTAGCTACCTCTGTGTCGGCACTGGGCAGTCCGTCCATAATTGTATACCACCTACCCATGGTTTTTTTTTCTTTCTTCTTTATACATACATACTACTACTACATCTCTTTATCAACCAGTCTATATTAGCAGCAGACACAGTACAGTACGGTAGTCCACGGCTGTAGCTACCTCTGTGTCGGCACTCGGCAGTCCGTCCATAATTGTATACCACCTACCCGTGGTTTTTTTTTCTTTCTTCTTTATACATACATACTACTACTACATCTCTTTATCAACCAGTCTATATTAGCAGCAGACACAGTACAGTACGGTAGTTCACGGCTGTAGCTACCTCTGTGTCGGCACTGGGCAGTCCGTCCATAATTGTATACCACCTACCCGTGGTTTTTTTTTCTTTCTTCTTTATACATACATACTACTACTACATCTCTTTATCAACCAGTCTATATTAGCAGCAGACACAGTACAGTACGGTAGTCCACGGCTGTAGCTACCTCTGTGTTCGCACTCGGCAGTCCGTCCATAATTGTATACCACCTACCCGTGGTTTTTTTTTCTTTCTTCTTTATACATACATACTACTACTACATCTCTTTATCAACCAGTCTATATTAGCAGCAGACACAGTACAGTACGGTAGTCCACGGCTGTAGCTACCTCTGTGTCGGCACTCGGCAGTCCATCCATAATTGTATACTAGTATCCATCCATCTCCATTGTTTACCTGAGGTGCCTTTTAGTTGTGCCTATTAAAATATGGAGAACAAAAATGTTGAGGTTCCAAAATTAGGGAAAGATCAAGATCCACTTCCACCTCGTGCTGAAGCTGCTGCCACTAGTCATGGCCGAGACGATGAAATGCCAGCAACGTCGTCTGCCAAGGCCGATGCCCAATGTCATAGTACAGAGCATGTCAAATCCAAAACACCAAATATCAGTAAAAAAAGGACTCCAAAACCTAAAATAAAATTGTCGGAGGAGAAGCGTAAACTTGCCAATATGCCATTTACCACACGGAGTGGCAAGGAACGGCTGAGGCCCTGGCCTATGTTCATGGCTAGTGGTTCAGCTTCACATGAGGATGGAGGCACTCAGCCTCTCGCTAGAAAAATGAAAAGACTCAAGCTGGCAAAAGCAGTAGCACCGCAAAGAACTGTGCGTTCTTTGAAATCCCAAATCCACAAGGAGAGTCCAATTGTGTCGGTTGCGATGCCTGACCTTCCCAACACTGGACGTGAAGAGCATGCGCCTTCCACCATTTGCACGTCCCCTGCAAGTGCTGGAAGGAGCACCCGCAGTCCAGTTCCTGATAGTCAGATTGAAGATGTCAGTGTTGAAGTACACCAGGATGAGGAGGATATGGGTGTTGCTGGCGCTGGGGAGGAAATTGACCAGGAGGATTCTGATGGTGAGGTGGTTTGTTTAAGTCAGGCACCCGGGGAGACACCTGTTGTCCGTGGGAGGAATAGGGCCGTTGACATGCCTGGTGAAAATACCAAAAAAATCAGCTCTTCGGTGTGGAAGTATTTCACCAGAAATGCGGACAACAGGTGTCAAGCCGTGTGTTCCCTTTGTCAAGCTGTAATAAGTAGGGGTAAGGACGTTAACCACCTCGGAACATCCTCCCTTATACGTCACCTGCAGCGCATTCATAATAAGTCAGTGACAAGTTCAAAAACTTGGGCCGACAGCGGAAGCAGTCCACTGACCAGTAAATCCCTTCCTCTTGTAACCAAGCTCACACAAACCACCCCACCAACTCCCTCAGTGTCAATTTCCTCCTTCCCCAGGAATGCCAATAGTCCTGCAGGCCATGTCACTGGCAATTCTGATGAGTCCTCTCCTGCCTGGGATTCCTCCGATGCATCCTTGCGTGTAACGCCTACTGCTGCTGGCGCTGCTGTTGTTGCTGCTGGGAGTCGATGGTCATCCCAGAGGGGAAGTCGTAAGCCCACTTGTACTACTTCCAGTAAGCAATTGACTGTCCAACAGTCCTTTGCGAGGAAGATGAAATATCACAGCAGTCATCCTGTTGCAAAGCGGATAACTGAGTCCTTGACAACTATGTTGGTGTTAGACGTGCGTCCGGTATCCGCCGTTAGTTCACAGGGAACTAGACAATTTATTGAGGCAGTGTGCCCCCGTTACCAAATACCATCTAGGTTCCACTTCTGTAGGCAGGCGATACCGAGAATGTACACGGACGTCAGAAAAAGACTCACCTGTGTCCTAAAAAATGCAGTTGTACCCAATGTCCACTTAACCACGGACATGTGGACAAGTGGAGCAGGGCAGGGTCAGGACTATATGACTGTGACAGCCCACTGGGTAGGTGTATGGACTCCCGCCGCAAGAACAGCAGCGGCGGCACCAGTAGCAGCATCTCGCAAATGCCAACTCTTTCCTAGGCAGGCTACGCTTTGTATCACCGCTTTCCAGAATACGCACACAGCTGAAAACCTCTTACGGCAACTGAGGAAGATCATCGCAGAATGGCTTACCCCAATTGGACTCTCCTGTGGATTTGTGGCATCGGACAACGCCAGCAATATTGTGTGTGCATTAAATATGGGCAAATTCCAGCACGTCCCATGTTTTGCACATACCTTGAATTTGGTGGTGCAGAATTTTTTAAAAAACGACAGGGGCGTGCAAGAGATGCTGTCGGTGGCCAGAAAAATTGCGGGACACTTTCGGCGTACAGGCACCACGTACAGAAGACTGGAGCACCACCAAAAACTACTGAACCTGCCCTGCCATCATCTGAAGCAAGAAGTGGTAACGAGGTGGAATTCAACCCTCTATATGCTTCAGAGGTTGGAGGAGCAGCAAAAGGCCATTCAAGCCTATACAATTGAGCACGATATAGGAGGTGGAATGCACCTGTCTCAAGTGCAGTGGAGAATGATTTCAACGTTGTGCAAGGTTCTGATGCCCTTTGAACTTGCCACACGTGAAGTCAGTTCAGACACTGCCAGCCTGAGTCAGGTCATTCCCCTCATCAGGCTTTTGCAGAAGAAGCTGGAGGCATTGAAGAAGGAGCTAAAAGGGAGCGATTCCGCTAGGCATGTGGGACTTGTGGATGCAGCCCTTAATTCGCTTAACAAGGATTCACGGGTGGTCAATCTGTTGAAATCAGAGCACTACATTTTGGCCACCGTGCTCGATCCTAGATTTAAAACCTACCTTGGATCTCTCTTTCCGGCAGACACAAGTCTGCTGGGGTGCAAAGACCTGCTGGTGACAAAATTGTCAAGTCAAGCGGAACGCGACCTGTCAACATCTCCTCCTTCACATTCTCCCGCAACTGGGGGTGCGAGGAAAAGGCTCAGAATTCCGAGCCCACCCGCTGGCGGTGATGCAGGGCAGTCTGGAGCGACTGCTGATGCTGACATCTGGTCCGGACTGAAGGACCTGACAACGATTACGGACATGTCGTCTACTGTCACTGCATATGATTCTCTCAACATTGAAAGAATGGTGGAGGATTATATGAGTGACCGCATCCAAGTAGGCACGTCACACAGTCCGTACTTATACTGGCAGGAAAAAGAGGCAATTTGGAGGCCCTTGCACAAACTGGCTTTATTCTACCTAAGTTGCCCTCCCACAAGTGTGTACTCCGAAAGAGTGTTTAGTGCCGCCGCTCACCTTGTCAGCAATCGGCGTACGAGGTTACATCCAGAAAATGTGGAGAAGATGATGTTCATTAAAATGAATTATAATCAATTCCTCCGCGGAGACATTGACCAGCAGCAATTGCCTCCACAAAGTACACAGGGAGCTGAGATGGTGGATTCCAGTGGGGACGAATTGATAATCTGTGAGGAGGGGGATGTACACGGTGATATATCGGAGGATGATGATGAGGTGGACATCTTGCCTCTGTAGAGCCAGTTTGTGCAAGGAGAGATTAATTGCTTCTTTTTTGGTGGGGGTCCAAACCAACCCGTCATATCAGTCACAGTCGTGTGGCAGACCCTGTCACTGAAATGATGGGTTGGTTAAAGTGTGCATGTCCTGTTTATACAACATAAGGGTGGGTGGGAGGGCCCAAGGACAATTCCATCTTGCACCTCTTTTTTCTTTTCTTTTTCTTTGCGTCATGTGCTGTTTGGGGAGGGTTTTTTGGAAGGGACATCCTGCGTGACACTGCAGTGCCACTCCTAGATGGGCCCGGTGTTTGTGTCGGCCACTAGGGTCGCTAATCTTACTCACACAGCTACCTCATTGCGCCTCTTTTTTTCTTTGCGTCATGTGCTGTTTGGGGAGGGTTTTATGGAAGGGACATCCTGCGTGACACTGCAGTGCCACTCCTAGATGGGCCAGGTGTTTGTGTCGGGCACTTGGGTCGCTGAGCTTAGTCACACAGCTACCTCATTGCACCTCTTTTTTTCTTTGCGTCATGTGCTGTTTGGGGAGTGTTTTTTGGAAGGGCCATCCTGCGTGACACTGCAGTGCCACTCCTAGAAGGGCCAGGTGTTTGTGTCGGCCACTAGGGTCGCTTAGCTTAGTCATCCAGCGACCTCGGTGCAAATTTTAGGACTAAAAATAATATTGTGAG
Source organism: Pseudophryne corroboree (assembly GCF_028390025.1). Taxonomy (NCBI): domain Eukaryota; kingdom Metazoa; phylum Chordata; class Amphibia; order Anura; family Myobatrachidae; genus Pseudophryne; species Pseudophryne corroboree. Next base: position 44,753 of record NW_026969314.1, read on the forward strand.
GTGTGAGGTATTCAGAATAGACTGAAAATGAGTGGAAATTATGGTCTTTGAGGTTAATAATAATATGGGATCAAAATGACCCCCAAATTCTATGATTTAAGCTGTTTTTTAGGGTTTTTTGAAAAAAACACCCGAATCCAAAACACACCCGAATCCGACAAAAAAAATTCGGTGAGGTTTTGCCAAAACGCGGTCGAACCCAAAACACGGCCGCGGAACCGAACCCAAAACCAAAACACAAAACCCGAAAAATTTCAGGCGCTCATCTCTAGTATATATAGCACTAACAGGAGGCTTTAAAATTTTCATTCTAGTGTCCTTCGTTTGGGAGAAAAATCCAATGGTACAAGACAGCTTTTCCTTGCCAATATCTCTCTTTTGCAAAGAGCTGCGCATTGGAAAATTCAGGGCTATGCCGTGTAGATGATGGCCTAACAGGAGGCTTTAAAATTTTCTTTCTAGTGTCCTTCGTTTGGGAGAAAAATGCAAAGGTACAAGACAGCTTTTCCTTGCCAATATCTCTCTTTTGCAAAGAGCTGCGCATTGGAAAATTCAG